>NC_142990.1:11513076-11815961 GCF_061535395.1 Colias eurytheme
CTGTTATAACGTATAAAAACTGAATTATGTATCTACGAACAAAACTACATATTTCGTTATTTGTAAATATGATGTCAGTCTTCAACCTTTTTTTAACATTAAAACATTGAAATGTTACAATTATTTAAATGTTTATTTATATAAATAACTCGACGTTGCTATAAACAGCCTTTCTTGTAATAATTATTAATTGAATTAAACAACAAACAATACTTCCAAAACATCAGATCTTTTGTTGATTGTATGAAATGAAAACTTAATTAATTTTAAACTTTAAAACTTGCTGTGGAAGTTATTGTGTTGATTTGATTTTATTTGTAACAGGCAAATTAAAAGCAATTATGTAGATCTTTGAACATTTGCGTATTCGTAAATTCGTGGTGAACGAAATAAGATAAAAAGCTAAATATGTACTGAAACTGGAACTACCAAGTTTTTGGTAATTCAAAATCCCAGCTTTTTATTTTATTTCGCAATAAAATAAACACTCAAACACACTGCTTTATATTGTTATCTAAAATTTTACTGTATTTTGGGCTATCTAATTTTTTTAATGAGATCTGTATTAGTGCCTTCAACCAAACAAAGTTTATATTATTATTTAGTATAGATGCAGTCGTCCAATATAACTCAGAAATAAAACAAACCTAGACGGTCCAATTGCAAGATGCAAGAGCATCTCAACACGACAGTTTCAGTGCTCGGCACGTACGACCTCAGATCTGACAGGAAATACATAAAGCTGATTTAAACCATCGCAACGCTGCTAGTTTTAATATACAGGGTGATTTCTCAGTGCCAGAGGAGATTTTTGACTTGCTTATTCTGTAGGATGATGAATTTATATGCCTGGGAACACGAAATATGTTTTATGAAAAGAAAATTGTACTATTTTTGTTTTTAATAATGTATTTAAAGCTTCTAATGGATGTGGAAATTGTAGGACAAAATATACACTTACTCTGTTTATACTATTGATAATCAAAAAATATAAAGGAGAGTTATTTCATGCTTATCAAAACTCACCTTAATTTTGAAAAAATAAATGCCTTAACGTTAAACCAAAACACGTGTACTATTGAACCTCAAAAACCTCAATAAAGGGACAATACATCGCTCTAACACAAGTCCTCAACTGAACATCAAATATTTCAATGCAAACACATCCCACTGATCCTTGAGCTCATATTACACGAATAAAATACACGGAACGGCCTGAATGAGCAATTGACCTTACCCATAAATTCGACTATTCCTGTCTTAATACAAATATTACGATGATAAAGTTCTAAAATATTTTTTCACAGTCTCAGCTTCTGCATAATTTACTGCTTCGCGATGTTACATTTAATATATTACGTATAGGCGTGAAATGTTTTTATGACGTCTATATTTCAGATATTATAGTGCGTAAATTTAAAACCGTTTTTACGAGTTCGCGAACGATTTAACACGAATATCGTGGGTTTTATTATATCCTCGGGTGTGTATGTAATCATTTGTATAATGCGTTTGGTAATACTGTTAGCAGTGGTTGGGAATATAATATGAGGATTTAGTATGTGTGGCTTCAATAATTATAGCTTAACTAGCGGTCCGCCCCGGCTTCGCCCGTGGTACATATTTACGTTTTCTCTACATAAAAACCATCCTCATACTTCAAGGAATATAATAAAAAAAGAATTATCGAAATCGGTCCACCCGTTCACACGTGATGCCGTGACAACGCGAAACGGGATTCATTTTTATAAATATAAGATATATATTAATTATGATTATGATGGGGTAGCTTTAGTTCTTATACAAACATATACAATTTTATTATTATAATTCGGAGTTCAATTTAGTCCTTACATTTTCGTAAGTAAAAATTGTATAGTATATCAATATCATAACTTGTAATGATATTTTCTCTCAACAAACACAAAAATATTCCATGTATGTATCAATAATTCAACGGAACGCGTAATACAATTTCGTCGTCATATCAAACAGTTCCATTTCATGAAAATATTTCATAAAACATAATTTTCCTTAAACATATCAACGTAATATGACACCCTTTCTATTACCCTCAGTCTTACATACAAAGATATATAATGCTTTTACGAGACTATAGTAGTGTTTTACGAATATGCAAATGTATGAAATTTGGCATGTCAAAACCATAAATCAGGTAGACATAAGTGTTCAGGCGTGAAACACATGTGCGTTAGAAACGCTACGTTTCAATGGGAGCTTACGGCTAAAGATATACAACGAAAGTAGTCATAGATGTCAGAATACATTGTGAATAAAAAAAGTCCGGTGGTTGATTAATTATCGAATAGATTTGTATTGAATAGGCGGGTCCACATAGAATAAACAGACTAGTGAAACAATTGCTGCGCGAAGCAGCTCTATCGATTCATTAGTCTATACTCAGCTGCTTGGCGTGGAAAAGCGTTAGAGTCCTCGCTCTGTGTGGACACGTCCTATCGATATAAACAATTTTTTTGGCTTACTCTTTTCTGTATCATAGGCAATTTTTGTTGTTTATAATATTCCATATTGCAAGCAGAATCGCGCACAGGTAACACGTACGTGTATAAGCAGCTTAACACGTTCAGTACGGCATCGGGTCGAAAACACCTGAAGTGAACTATTCGCGCGGGCCGGAGAGAGATTTCTATTGCTATCGCATGGGCCGGGGTGGTTTACTTTAGGATTTTTTGTAGTGAGAGTGTGACAGATATATTGACTGGTATTCTGCCACTAAATAGTACCCATAAAAGGAAAAATATTGTATCGGAACTTTTAGACCTGATACGGCCTGCAAAGAAATTTTGTCCTTGCAGGACGGATATCGGATCTAAAAGACCCGATGCCTGATAACCCGATAGCCGGCCCTTGGTGACAGGTCAGTTAATTAGTGATGTGCATAATAATTAGACGTTGCGATATTGTATTGATGTCTGTTATTATATATCTAACAAAATTTTACGATTATGATGCGGCAATGGTAGCCGTGGTTGAGATTTTTGATAGTTAGAAAAAACATTTTTTACAAAGAGAAAAACAAATTTTGGAAAATAGATTTTACATTTTTATAGTGATTCCAAGAACTTTTTGATTCACCCTCGTATTGTCATAACTGTTATAATGAAGCGCATACTGTTTTTGAGGTAAAAATGAATTGATTTTTTTAATTATATAGTCGATTCATTTGACATCACTAGCAATCATATTCACTAGTGCCGGGATCAGGTGTATAAGATCCTATAATTTTACTACTAATTTAACCTCCTTTAATGATATTTTTTTCAAAAACGGGTCTAATGTTGTTATGCAGTGATTCAATAACAATACATTTCAAGAAAGAATTTTCAAAAAAGTCTTCAACTGGATGACACATTTGATTTTAATGTCAAAAGGTGAAACAGGTCCTTTCCACCTGATGCCGGCCGTAAATGAAGTTCACCAACAGGTCTTCTAAGCCCTATGCCGGCCCAACGATAAGTAGCCAAAATCGGGCCCCGTCTTGAACGTGTTAACGCAAAAAATCTCATATTATTTACTTAGGGATATGCATTGAATTATAAAGAGTAACAGCTTGGGGGAAAACGCGTGAAAAATTCCAGTAACGTTTATAACGGAGAAGGGTTAACATAATGCGACGTATATAATGTGGAGCGATATTTTTTGTCTTTTTTTCATTTTGCTCTTCGTGTTATGAGGATATATTATGGAAAGGGGTTAAAAATGTTTGTGAATAAACAAAGTGGTAAATTATATATGCTTTATTGTATTCGTATTTATTTGGTATTTAATTTTAATATAGGTAATATTTGAGTGAGCTGTGTGCACAAGTATTTACTTTTTTCAAATTGGAGAATGTTTAATTTTAGTTCAAATTGTATCTTTTACAACATATTAATAGGCATATTATCTTAACTAACCTCAAAGCTCAAACCCATTACTACAGAACAATAAAAACAATTACAAAAATAAAATCCATTTAGCTTGCCAAAAGGAAAAGATAAATCATCATTTAATTTGGCAACATAAAATCACAAACACCATGCACTAACTGATTAAATTTGAGCTGTATTCCTTAGTGTTAAGGCACATAATTGAATGTTTTCATTCATCAGATGGTTTTATGAAAGGGCCTGTCGCTGACAAACGTCATAAATTTTTCCCGCCTTTTGAACGGACGCGTGTAAACAACGTCAATTCAGTTTTAACTTGATGTTTTTGTCATATTTTAAAGTGGAAAATTACATTGATATAACGAAATATGTTGCCTACTGGAATAATTTTATTCATTTTTAACTTTATTTCAAAATACTTATCAACCCCCTTTTTCGAGCTTTATGTTTGTTAAATATTAACTTTTCATTAGAAAATGGTATACATTATTTTAAGTTATTGATGAAATTGCATTTTGGCGAAAAGCTGTCTATTGCATTACTGATTTAACCTTTAGAATGGTGTTCAGCATACCTTATAAATTAATACCACTGACACTTTCTAAACTGTAAACAGGCGACAAGATAGCATTTTCTTGTGTTTGATTTTACGCGAGTACAAATTAAAATTTTATTTATATTAATTATATACTTACATTTAGAAATTAAACATTTTAACGGATTTTAACACGCTCGCTGCAAAGTGTGCAAAACGGCGGGATAATAATATATGAATAAATCGCGTTTAAAATTCGTTAAAATCTTTTGAGGCGACACGATGTCAACATTATATACTGACTTATAGAATTCATAAACATCATCATCTTCGAATATTAAGTTCAATACCGTGAAGCTAAGAGTTAATTAAACTTGTCTGATAGTTCAGTGATTTACAACCTCCAACATTGAGTACGAGTTTCATAATTAATTTTACAAGTTATAGTTTATAATTGAGGTATAATTACTAACCGTAATAACGAAATATGCTAAATATTGTTGGCGCGAGCAAGAATAGGCTGCTCGAACTATTCTGTCCAAACGTGCAAATTATGTCTTTTTGAACCAGAATATTGTTAACTAGAGGTCCGCCCCGGCTTCGCCCGTGGTACATATTTCGCAATAAAAGGTAGCCTATGTTCTTTCTCACGGTCTAAAGATTATCTGTGCCAAATTTCATCAAAATCGGTCCAGTAGTTTATGCGTGATAACCATACATACATACATACAAACCTTTCCTCTTTATAATATTAGTATAGACTAGTATAGATGGAGTTTTAGTAAGCTCATTGACTTGTATAATTCTACGTATTTTACTTACCATTATTATTTTTAAGTAAAGTTCCATCAAAATCGGTTCATAATTTTTAGTTTCATTGAATACTTAACAAATATACAAACTTTCGCGATTAAAATAAACAACAGTACATAATTTATAAATAGCTGTTATGACGCCAATCTCATTTCAACCTCATTTCTCCTAATTCTAAATTTACAACAATATTTGATACTAGCTGTTGCCCGCGACTTCGTCCGCGATTACGTCGTTTTTCGTCATTCGTCGTTTAAAAAAAATACGTGACACTTTATTTTTGAATGTTCTTAATTGTCTCTTATAAAAATTAACTACATTTAAATTGAATACTCTGATAAGAAAATCTTAAAATCGGAGGACATCGAAAATCTGAGGAAAACATGAGTGAATTTGATTTAAATTCTACATTACTTAGTAATTCAAATAATAATCCAAATTAAATGTAGATTAACAGTTTGAGCGCATCATTATATAATATTATGTACCTAAGTATTAAATTACGTTAGTTTACATAGTAATTTTACTAAAAACACGATGACTTTCTTTCGCGCTCGGTACAACAAACTAAGCATGTTTGTGGTACGTGGCCCGCGCCACTCGACCCCCCGTGAGTTCCCCTCCGTTACTATGCGAAAATACATTCGTCGCAAGGAAAAATTGTAATATTTTAAATTCGAGAAATATTGATTTCTTGTATTCGACTATTCGTTGTAGTCGAATACAAAATATATTTGAAGAAACTTAGGTTGGCCTTCAGGCAAAAGGGATCCTATCAAATGATAAACTTGACCTTGTATCTTAAAAGTAAGCATGAAAGGATCCTCTGATAATTGTTGAGCACCAAAGGATCATTTAAAACGCACTACTATAAGAGCGAATATTGTCTAAGAACTGTTTAGATTGCACATGTTCCTCTAAAAGTAGTGATTTCAAAGGTTCTGGTGTATCTTCAAACGAAAGCCGACTCCTTACTTCTCTTTAAAGCATTACAAAAAGAACATACTACGTTAATATCGCCTATACAGAAGATGATCTGTAATCAATTGTGAGGTTATAAGCAAACCCACTTTTATATTTGTCGGACCACACCACCGAATTCGTAGATTGATCTTCTATGTTTACCTCTAAGTCATTAAGACTCGAAATCTGTCTACAGTAAGACGGGCCTCTCGCTATTCGTCCGTTTCAAGAGACCAAATAGTTTCAATTCTTAATCTTTCATTAAACAAACTTATTAATCGTACTTGTCTCAAATAATGGTAATATTCGCGTCCCTACTCTAGTCATCGCTTATGCTCATGTTCATCTTCAAGGGATCGAATAATATTATGGTGCACCCTATCATTTGTCAAACGGTCTTCATATTGAGTAAAAGTTTCAGATTATCGAGATAAAATATGCCATTTGCGGTCAGCTGTGAGACGTTATACCCTCTCAGTGAAGGTTTCGGTCTCACAGGATAGTACATGCCGTTCGCGGTCAGCTGTGAGCCGCAATTCTCGTTGTGAAGCGGTTTCAGGTTCTCGGCATAACACATGTTGTTTTCGGTCAATAGTAAGCCTCTTACCTCTAACGATCCTTGAGAACTCTTATTTCTCATTTTCTTAGCTTTGCTCGAATTTCGATATAAAGATTTTTTAGGTGGCACTGATGCGAGTGAATAAAAATTAAGTTGAAACGGACTGAGAGTGTTATAATCATCAATCATCATCATCATCAATACATATAATAAAATTGTGGAAAACGATGTCTGTACAATCAAAATATGTAGAAAAAAATTAGCAGGTGCTATTATTAAATCGATCTTGAACCCAAAACTGTAGTTAAAATTTTTTTTGTCTGTTTGTATGTATGTTTGTGCACGCTAATCTCATAAACGGCTTATCCGATTTAGATGCGGTTTTCACTAATGTATTGTGGTAATCTTCATTTAACATTTAGTGTTTAATTCATGTCAATCGGTTCATAAATAAAAAAGTTATGACAATTTATAAGTAATCACGGCGAACATTTGCTAAGGCATTCTATTGTACACTGTACAGTGTACGATAAAACGTAATTTATCTGTTATACGCTACAGTTATTCCTTTACATGTCCAGATGATCATATCAAAATTCCCCAAGGGTTTGGGGGTAAGCTGAGGTAGTAGGGGGGGGGGGCGGGGTCAAATTAACATTATGGTTACTTCTAATAGGTAAATTTTCCACATAAAATGTCCTTTAAATTATGTCGTATTATATTTTTAACCCCCGACGCAAAAAGACGGGTGTTATGTGTTTGACTGCTATGTATTTCTGTGTGTGTGTGTGTGTGTGTGTCTGTCTATGGCACCGTAGCTGGCTAACAGGTAAACCGAATTAGATGCGGCTTTTTTTTTGTTAGGCAGCATATTTTCCGACGCTGGTTCTTAGATAAATTGTATCAAAATCGGTTCATCCACTTATTATACCTACATAGGGGTAAAAGTGGGAATGAAAAAAATGATATAATAATTTATTTTTAGAGATCGTCGGGAAGTTTATGAAATTATTTATTCCTTTTTCTATACACTTTTCTTCGATTAAACGGTTTAGTTACGTGCTCCCTCTCTCTCTCTTCAGCCTTTAGTTACGTGCGTGAGACAGGAAACATCTAATTTGGATTTGTTGCTGGATTTGATAAAAATTGAGTATCGATTAAGCTGATCAGTGGCTACATCATACATTATTAAAAACATCCATTTAAGAAAGGAAGGAAATAGAATTTGCTCCTCTCCCCCCCTGGTTCCTAAAAAATACTATGACATAATTTAAAATAAATTTTACGTAGAATTAGTTAGGCATTTCTTTTTTGATTTTCGATATTATGCTAATCATAATTTTTAATTACAATATTATGTAGTAACTATTTGGTATAGGTTAGGCATTTCATTTCTTGATTTTCTTTAATAAGTTGGTACGTAAGTTTTTTAGCTCAGTTTAGTAAGAAACTTTAATAACAATTCTTTTAATTATTTATGGTAGTACGTATTTACTCAATAATTGTATGTTAAGTAGTAATTCAGCATGGGCGTAGCCACGGTGGGGCTGGGTGGGGCGCTTACCCTGGCTTTGATCTGGTAGGTACCAATTGTGAAGTGTAGGAAGAGTGGGCGTGGGCGTTGGCGTGGGCCTGGGAGTGGGCGTGGGAGTGGAAGCATGAAAATATTGCCCCACCCTGAGCCCATGGTCATAGGTCCCATAGTCACTATTCCACGCGGACGAAATCGCGGGCACAGCTAGTAGACAAATATAATCAGAAAGCTTTGAACTCCTAAGCTCAACCATAAAAGATAGACATTTATGATGTCAGGAGATATTTTTTATATAATATGGAGAACATTTCTTTCATACTTGATTTCTGTGTAGCTTTAACCCGTAGGTTGCACACGCGACGAAAGCTTAAAAATGGAGTTACTGCTCTGCTCACGAATATGAAAAATAATTGTACCAAGTTTCGTTTAAATCCGTCGAGTAGTTTTTGTTTCTATAACGGTTATACAGACAGACAGATGGAAAAATTTTTGGCGTCAGTGTCGATCCCAAATCACCTCGTGATAGTTATTTAGGAAATATATTTCATATACAGAATTGACCTCTACAGATTTAATATAAGTATATAAGTATACATATAATTAGATTCCAATTTCCATGTAACGTTAAATTCGACTATACAATAACTAACAGACAACGCAGGTTACTCTCGTTTCCGTAAGTTGAGGCGGCTACATATTCGGTCCTCATAACTTCACTTTTTGTGAACGAAACGACAGCGCGGTTTAATTCGATGCCAACACCATCAAAAAAAAGGAAATATTTTTAATTGTGAAAAAATATTATGATTTACACTATTAATACTATTTTAACATTAACACAAAATATAAGACTGTGAGTGTGTAAAAATAAATCCAGCTAGTTTCACATCAAACTTATGTTTTTAATTAGGTATACGACATGAAAATATTATATTAATTACCAAGCAATAATCATACAGGTAAATACTGAACAAAAGTATTAACAGTCAAAGTATATTTTTACTTACAACATGTAAATGATGAAGGAATAATAATTATCAACGAACTAACCTTTTTGTATTATTGTTTATAAATATAAATTCATAAACAATAAATTTATAAAGAATAGAAAAAAATCGACCACTAAAGAATGCTGGTTCGAGTCCCGCCTCGTTATCGAATTTTTAAAACACGAAGATTTTTAAAAATGTAACCAATGAACACAATCAATATTAGATTAACTGTAATGGTGTCTAGTTTGACTTAAAATAATAAACATCTACCCTCAGTTTTAAAAATGTAGTATATTCACAGTTCACACGAATTACAAGCGCACCTTATCAAGTAGGTACCTCTTTTTTAGAGTATAAGTATTCTTTGCACCTTATAGGGAAGGGAAGATATGGGTTAAAGAGTTAAATAAATAAATAACATAATTATATTTAAATTATTAATTTTTAACATTGTGTCCAGAAGTGTTAACATGTAAATTGATTTGATTTTTACGAAATCTCATAGATGGCGCTGTTTCAAATTTGTATACTAATAAATTCATTAAACTGATTCTCTGCCCAAATTACGTAAATGACATAGTTTTTATTGTGTAAAGCTAGATAATAGCATGGCTTACCCGAAACCAACATTTAAACATGAGTCTTTAGATTGTACGCTGTCGTAATACACGGAATACGTAAGAAAAAAAAAGGTTCACAGCTCCTCCCCCGGAGGTGATAGCATGATAATATGTTTAAAAAAGCCTCACTCGACCTGTTAGTAATATTCATGCAAAATTTGAAGTCAATCTATGCAGTACTTTTCGAGATTAGCCTGGACAAACATACAGACAAACAGACAAACAGACAAACAGACAAAAATTCTAAAAACTATGTTTTTGGCTTCTATATCGATTATAGATCATGGATTATGTATTCTTTTAAAAAAATATTCAATGTACAGTTTTGACTTTCCTACGATTTTATTATATGTATAGATGTTGGTTACTCAAGCTGTATTCTATTTCGTAAATAAAACAATTAATTTTTAGTTTAAAACTATGAATTTATCTCGGAAATTCCTATTAATTAATATTATTTCTCTATAGTTCAACAATTCTGAAAACATTTTGAAACATTTAGACTCTGTAAAACTATGATGCTGATACCTTAACACACTATATTACAGGCATTTAAAGATGATTATGACATCACTACATAGTATAAAACAAAGTCGCTTTCTCTGTCCCTATAACCCTTTGTATGCTTAAATCTTTAAAACTACGCAACGGATTTGGATGCGGTTTTTTTTTAATAAATAGAGTGATTCAAGAGGAAGGTTATAGTATATAATTTATTAGGTTTTAGAAGCGGGCGAAGCCGCGGGCGGTAAGCTAGTCCAAGATAAAGTAGACCTTTTACTATCGCACACATGTCAAATTATCTAATTTTTTGCTGAACATGCTTTAAAGTACAACATTGTAGTTTTGCCATACAAATAGCATGCAAACTTAACTCCCAACAAGGCAACTCTTCATAGACGCTCAGACAAACTGAAAAAGTTCCACTGACAAAGACCTATTTTTAACCTACAGCACCGGTTATCCACTTAAGTATCAATATACTGCGAGACAGAGGCATTGTTAGGTAAAGTGGAAGCTTATTGCTTGTCCTTTGAAATCTAGGCTGAGCTAGGGTATACCGCTAATTACTGCTACAATACAAAAACAATTTAACATGGACGAGGGTTCGTGCATGTAGGTTACGAGTGCATTCAGGCAAGGGTGTTTTGTTTACTTTTTATCTGTTTACAGAAAGGCTGTTATTAATTAGTGTACAGAACGATACGTTTTTTTACTAGACAAAACTTATTTTTTTTAACTATTACCATGTTTTTTGACTTTATATGACGCTTAAAAAAACTTTTTAAGGATACCCATGTTTTTTGACTTGATATGCCGCTTTTTTCGTTAGCAAATAATAGTGATATGCTTTGCAGCTTTAAAACAGGACAGCTAATGAACAAACACGTTTAAAATTACACTGAAAACTTATAAAATATCATTGGATGGTGGGAATCATGATAATATCGCCTAAAAGAGACTTCTATTGACTCAATTGTGAAATAGATTTATTATTTTAAGCTGTGCTTTATTTATTAACCGTCAAAACCTCTCGATCTGTCGGTGACTTGGTTGTGAAACGTTCGAAATCTTTGCAGCTAGAATAATTTAAATATTTTAGAATACAATGATATTTATTTTAATATTGATTAATGATGTTCAAGGTTTAGTTCCTCAAGAAATCATTGTTACATCTATAGATTTAAAACGAACACACAAAATAATATCATGTACCTATTTTATGGTATATTACTACAACTTCACCACGATACACTCACACATACGTCGCCTATTATTTATTTCATTGTATAACAAGCAAAATAAAGAGAATTCTTAGCAAAAACACTTTAGCCCGAGTCAATTAAACTTAGTCAAATTCAGAGACCATTAGGAGCGTTTCACTTATAGGTACATAGTTGATACCGCTATAAAGATATTCATTACTCGTAACACAAGACCTGTAGTCGCGGTTGGTGTAACATTATGCCGGGTTGGCAGATATCGTGCGGGTGGAAACATACGGGAGTTGAATAGTGGCGTGCTGGTAGAGTAGATGAATGATAGATCAGTAGTAATTATTGGAACCCAGTTACAGGTAAAGGATGTTTTTGCTGTACAGTGTAAATTACTATTTGTGGTAAGGTGTATTTGTTTATTTTTAAGACTATTTAATGAATATTGTTCCAATAGATGATTGTTTTACGTCCGCATAATATTATTACAAAAATTGTATCATGTATATTGTAAACTTTACATTTTTCAAAACATTTACATTTAACATCTACATAACACAAAACGAAATAATATTCTGAGTTAAATTCAGATTTTAAACAGGAAACGCGTCTCTCCCGTACACAATACCGCCCCGTACATTCCGCTGTCGACCGTCTCTCAGCTTCAGAGGTCAAATAGCCGGACGTGTGGTAGAGTTTAATTACGTACTTAATGCCGCCCGTATCCGTGGACCATTCCGGTCGTATAGTTTGGGCGTATAGTTTGGTCGTATTTTCAACTACATAGCTTATAGAGATGGCCGTTTCACGGTACAATGGTCTGGCATTTAGATTTTTCCGTAATTAGTATGGCGCCTTAATACCTAATCATTAATTAATTAAAGGAGAGAAAACTTTAATTGTTATGAATACTAATTTTAAGTAACGAACAGGCATATAACCATACAAAAAATATAATATAAGTAGCGGTCCGCCCCGGCTTCGCCCGTGGTACCTACATGTTTAAACTATCCTATCTCTCAAGTTGGATCGAACTGCACATGGTGTGCGAATTTTATTATAATCGGTTAAGTGGTCTAGGAGTCCATTGAGGACAAACATTGTAACACGCGATTTATATATTATATTAAGATTTTTGACACAAAACCGTATTATATTTTTACAAAGAACTCGTCTACGCAAAACTGTTCATAAAAAAATAAACATATTATGATTTATGCTCATTAAAAAAAATCGAGACCATTACACAAAACTCGGTCAAGTTGATTTGTGAAGAATGAAACGCAGTTTAAATAACCAGAGCCCTGCGTGAATCACACAGGAAATAGGCGAAAATAGATTGAGTAGTATGTAAGTCAAAGCCACAGTTGCCAAGTGGAAGTCTTAACAATATTTTTGTTAATATTCAAAGAAAACAGCTAAACATTAATATTAATAAGTCTATTCTTTCAGTTTTATGTGTCTATGGGCACACTGCACTGCACACTGAAAGAATAGAAAGGTCAGGCATCTGCCACGGAATGGCGCGAAAGTATGCAGGTTCGAGTCCCGCCTCGTGATCAAATTTTTTCTATTCTTTATAAATTTATATTTATAAAAGCATTTGAATGCCATAAAACAAAAAATATCTATTTACAACTGCTTTTATTGTGAGTATGGTATACATTTTTACACTGGTCCTTTGAGCCGCATCTTTAAATGACTATGTGTTCTGGTGCCTTAAAGCGGCGAGATATGGATTACAATTATTATACTAGAGAATCTGCGTCTGCTTCTAATATAAATAAGTAACATCTACTTATGACTGAGATATCATAAAAGATGAACCTTAAAGTTAATGTACAAGTCGTGATATCATTACGTGTTCTACTTTCAGGAACACAAGCGATTATTGTACGCTATTAGGTAATTTAATATGTCTTATAACATTTATTAAAATACTAGCGGTCCGCCCCGGCTTCGCCCGTGGTACATATTTCGCAATAAAAAGTGGCCTATGTCCTTTCTCGGGTATCAAGATATCTCTATACCAAATTTCATGCAAATTGGTTCAGTAGTTAAGGCGTGATTGAGTAACATACAGACAGACAGAGTTACTTTCGCATTTATAATATTAGTATGGATGTGCTATTTATTAAATAGGTTTGAAGTTGGTGCCGAACATTAAGCACTTAGTAGTAGCCTTAGCTACGTACTAGCCACTTAGTAGCCCGTGCACCGACATCAAACCTTTTTAATAAATAGCACATATAAATAATATTATGTAGTAAATAATAATGTCAAATCTTTTTTATTTCTTACTTTTCCGTTTTTGAAGTCGGTTGTTTTTAACGCAGTTATTTTTATAAGTGAATATTAAGCTTTCCGTGCGATTAGAGCTTTTTATGAAAATTAAGCTCTCCGTGTGATTAGAGCTTCTTGTGAGAATTAAGCTCTCCGTGCGATAAGAGCCTTTAATGAAAATTAAGCTCTGCGTGCGATTAGAGATTTTTGTGAAAATTAAGCTCTCCGTGCGATTAGAGCTTTTTGTGAAAATTAAGCTTTCCGTTCGATTAGAGCTTTTAATGAAAATTAAGCTCTCCGTGCGATTATAGCTTTTTTGAAAATTAAGCCTCCGTGCGATTAGAGCTTTTTGTGAAAATTAAGCTCTCCGTGCGATTAGAGCTTTTGTGAAAATTAAACTCTCCGTGCGATTAGAGCTTTTTGTGAAAATTAAGCTCTCCGTGCGATTAAGAGCTTTTTGTGAAAATTTAGCTTTCCGTGCTAATAGAGCTTTTTGTGAAAATTAAGCTTTCCGTTTGATTAGAGCTTTTAATGAAAATAAAGCTCTCCGTGCGACTATAGCTTTTTTGAAAATTAAGCCTCCGTGCGATTAGAGCTTTTTGTGAAAATTAAGCTCACCGTGCGATTAGAGCTTTTTGTGAAAATTAAGCTTTCAGTGCGATTAGAGCTTTTTATGAAAATTAAGCTTTCCATGCGATTAGAGCTTTTTTGTGAAAATTTAGCTTTCCGTGCGAATGAGCTTTTTGTGAAAATTAAGCTCTCCGTGCGATTAGAGCTTTTTGTGAAAA
The DNA here is from genome assembly GCF_061535395.1 of Colias eurytheme. NCBI lineage: Eukaryota > Metazoa > Arthropoda > Insecta > Lepidoptera > Pieridae > Colias > Colias eurytheme. The sequence goes on from NC_142990.1 coordinate 11,527,790, forward strand.
TAAAGCTCTCCATGCGATTAGAGCTTTTTGTGAAAATTAAGCTCCGTGCGATTAGAGCCTTTAATGAAAATTAAGCTCTCCATGCGATTAGTTTTTAGTGAATATTAAGCTTTCCGTGCGATTCGAGCTTTTTATGAAAATTAAGCTCTCCGTGTGATTAGAGCTTCTTGTGAAAATTAAGCTCTCTGTGTGATTAGAGCTTCTTGTGAAAATTAAGCTTTCCGTGTGATTAGAGCTTTTTGTGAAAATTAAGCTTTCCGTGTGAATAGAGCTTTTTGTGAATATTAAGCTTTCTGTGCGATTAGAGCTTTTTATGAAAATTAAGCTCTCCATGCGATTAAGAGCTTTTTGTGAAAATTAAGCTCTCCATGCGATTAGAGCTTTTTGTGAAAATTAAGCTCTCCGTTCGATTAGAGCTTTTAATGAAAATAAAGCTCTCCGTGCGACTATAGCTTTTTTGAAAATTAAGCCTCCGTGCGATTAGAGCTTTTTGTGAAAATTAAGCTCTCCATGCGATTAGAGCTTTTTGTGAAAATTAAGCTCTCCGTGCGATTAGAGCTTTTGTGAAAATTAAGCTCTCCGTGCGATTAGAGCTTTTTGTGAAAATTAAGCTTTCCGTGCGATTAGAGCTTTTTGCGAAAATTAAGCTCTCCGTGCGATTAGAGCTTTTTGTGAAAATTAAGCTCTCCATGCGATTAGAGCTTTTTGTGAAAATTAAGCTCTCCGTGCGATTAGAGCTTTTGTGAAAATTAAGCTCTCCGTGCGATTAGAGCTTTTTGTGAAAATTAAGCTTTCCGTGCGATTAGAGCTTTTTGCGAAAATTAAGCTCTCCGTGGGATTAGAGCTTTTTGTGAAAATGAAGCTTTCCGTGCGATTTAAGCTTTTTGTGAAAATTAAGCTCTCCGTGCGATGAGAGTTTTTTGTGAAAATTAAGCTCTCCGTGCGATTAGAGCTTTTTTGTGAAAATTTAGCTTTCCGTGCGATTAGAGCCTTTAATGAAAATTAAGCTCTCCATGCGATTTTATGCGGCTATCAACTCGGCCGGTATATTTTTTTTTATGTATGTACACCGTACACCGTGTGTTTTTTCGGATAGGCCCAGTAGTTTTTATTTAATGAGCATTTTTGTCTGTACTCGATGACTAAGTTGATATGTAGCAAGTAACATTGATTCACTTCCCGGTAACCGATTGAGCTGAAATTTTGTATACGTATGTAAATTTGATAGCAATGAAACATTATCATGACATGAAGCTGATTTGATGATGGAATCGGAAGGTGGCCATAGGAACTCAGTAATATATTGACTCAACTTTATCGAGTTTGGGCTCGTTTGATTCGTGTTGAAAAATACACTAAAAGTATTAAATAAAAATAACTGCGTTAAAAACAACCGACTTCAAAAACGGAAAAGTAAGAAATAAAAAAGATTTGATATTATTAACTACTACATAATATTATTGTACATATTTCGCAATAAAAAGTGGCCTATGTCCTTTCTCGGGTATCAATATATCTCTATACCAAATTTCATGCAAATTGGTTCAGTAGTTAAGGCGTGATTGAGTAACAGACAGACAGACAGAGTTACTTTCGCATTTATAATATTAGTATGGATTGATTGTACGGCAAACTTCACATAACAGCCTCGAAGTCTGTTTGCACGGTGCACATCATTGAACCATTTTACTGTCTAATATCACTAAGTGTGACCCAAATGTTATGAGTATTTACTCGAATGTATAATTATGCTACTTTGATCGCAAAATTCATGGTGACTTAAAAGAACAAAATGAATCATAGCAAATAAAAGATGCATCTGCTTTTAAATACGAAATGGAGGTTACCATGATGTGCTATAGCTATCAGTAATTTGTTATCAGTAATGATAACAAATTACTTTTTTTATTGTATTGTTTGTTTAACGAAATTAAATGTTACTTTAAGGGATGGTTACCCACGTGGGCTTCAAATCCCAGTTCCGTGGGTCTCTTAGATAGTTTTATAAATTAATGATCGTTCTATCTCATTTACTCACGTTTTCCGGTACAAATATATCCTAAATCGTAACAATAGAAATAATAAATATAGTCCTGGATACAAAACTTCCTGTCCTTTTTCCTTAATTAGGGATTAAGAGGAATACAGTCACTGTTATAAATGTTCCCTTTTATTTTTATCTCGTATGTGTGTTGAGATTGCTAATTATTTTTATAAGTATAGTTATTTATTTATTTATTTATTTATTTAAGTAATACCACATCATACATTATAATATTAAGTTTTATAAAAATACATATTGAACATATCATCTATAATATATGACAATAACGGTTTACATAAATTCAGCTATGACAAAACTTTTACACTAACATACTCTAAAACATGGTTTAAAAAAAAGTCACATGAAACATGATGCGTTGTTTTAAAATATTGAAGCAGATTAAAAATAACAGTAAGATAAAAAAAAAAGATAAAATAAGATACTATTTCTTAATACTGTGGGTACGTAAATAATTGAAAACAATTCTTTTAAATTGGGATAGCTGGCTACCGAATACATCAAGACCCGTGATGGTACTGTTAAGTTTGTTGTATAACTTAAGAATTCGAATGAGAGGAGCCTGTGCACCCAAATTAGTTTTGACAAGAGGAATATGGAAGATTCTGTTTATTCGTGTCCTTGGAAATGAATGAGGTACTTGAATACGAATAAGTTTCAAAATATCTTTGCATTGAATATGTCCATTTATTAGCTTATGCAGGAACAAGACATCAGTAAAACATCTTCGATTATGCAAAGATATCATGTTGAATTTGTTAAGACGCTGTTCGTATGGCTGTCTATGAGAGAAACCACTGCTTATAAACGCTAGGTGCCTTGTAAAGGTTCTTTGAATACTCTCAATGCGTTGTGAGTGAACTGTATAAAATGGATTCCATATAAGGCTACCATATTCGAGATGACTGCGCACTAAGGCGTTATACAAAATTGTTTTAGTTTTTACACCAAAGCAACCCGTGTTTCGCTTGAGAAATCCTAACATCTGGGCAGCTTTAGTGACTGATTTGTTTATTTGAGAAATAAATGTTATGTTTTTATCGATGGTCAAACCGAGATCGCGAATTTCGCTAACTTCTTTTAAAGGTGCGCCGTCAAGCTCGTACATGGCAGCAAGTGGTTTTTTCTTCCTGGTATACCTTATATGAAAACACTTAGATGCATTGAGAGTCATACCATTTACAAGACACCACTCTTTAATTTTATTGAGGTCGTTTTGAACAAGAATGGTGTCAGAAGGTGAGTTTACAGTTTTGTAGATTTTTAAATCGTCAGCGAACATGGACACATTACAGTATTTTATATGGTTATTTATATCGTTCACGAATATGAGAAAAAGCAGGGGTCCTAGGTGAGAGCCCTGAGGGACACCGGTTTGCGCAACGTATGATGCAGAGGAAGAGTTACCGACAGCTACCGACTGTGGCCGATTGTGAAGATACGATTCTAGCCATTTCAGTAAGGGTTCTCCAATCCCGTAATTCACGAGTTTCTGAAGAAGTAGAGTGTGATTGACTTTATCAAAGGCGTTGCTAAAGTCGGTATATATTGCATCGACCTCACGTCCCTGGTCCAATTCCAGACAAATCTCAGTTACAAAAGGAATTAAATTAGTTTGAGTTGAGTGACCCCTCCGGAAGCCATGTTGACTATCTGAAATAAAATTGTCAATATTTTTGGAGATCATGGGATATATAACGGATTCGAAGAGCTTTGAAAAACAAGATAGGATACATATCGGGCGGTAGTTCTTTACATCCATGATATCCCCTTTTTTATAAACGGGTATTACACGAGACTTTTTCCATTCTTCGGGGAAAACTCCATCTTTGAGCGATTTATTAAAAATAATAGTTAGAGGTAATGTTAATCCAGATCTACATCGCTTTATGAAAAGTGGAGGAATGGAGTCAGGCCCAGCTCCCTTATTTATGTCCAGCTTCTGTATTTTTTTCGATATATCAAGCTCAGATAATTTTATAGATGTCACAAATTGATCACTACCCTCTTGAAGCGATATTTTATTCATATCAAGGGATTGTTGGCATGAGTAAATAGAAGAGAAATGTCTAGAGAATAGATTAGCGATTTCAGGTTCAGAATTCACCACGTAGTCATCCAATTTCATACAAGAAGGAAGCTGCGAATGGCCACCTCTTTTGTGTTTGATAAAACTCCAAAAACGTTTAGGGTTTTCATTAATATTTGATTCAATGTTCTTTTTGTAATTAGTATAACAATCATCGTACTGTTTATGACATCGCTTCCTAATAAGTTTGTACTCTATCTCATCACGTGGATTTCTATATATACGATATCGTCTTTGAATCTTATCCTTTTCGCGAAGTGATTTTATGAGAATTGAACTAAACCATATCGGGTATTTGGATTTAGTGTAGGACGTTTTAGGTACAAATCTGCTTATTATAATGTTCAGGATATCATAAAACTCAGATACCATACTATTAACGTTTTCAAAGACACAAAGCTTTTGGGCCCAATCTATACTCCGAAGCTCTTTCAATATGGCAGTGTAGTCGGCTTTGTAAAAATTCAATTTGGGGGCACCCCTCGTTCGTAAAAAGGGCAAATTAGGAAACTGAATATTTAATAATAAACTAGGATGGTTAGGGTAACTTTTGCTTAATGATTCGGGAGCAGCCATTACATGGATATGAGATAAATTGCTTAAAATTATATCCAAGAAACGGTTATCGCTATTACTGACACAGTTATATTGTTTTAAGTTATTAATAGACATGAAATCAATCAAGGCATGACCTAAATTATTATTGTAATTGAAGGGTGTCATAAAGGTGTCGTTACTGAGCAACCTCCAATCAATAAATCCTAGATTAAAATCGCCAAGAATTAATAAGTCGTCACTCAGATTTGCCGCTCTATCAATATTGTCTAAGAAACTCTTTAGTGTCTCAGTTTTGACTGGAGGAGGCATATAAACAACACAAATAGAAAGCTTTTTTACTATCTGACCAACATTGAAGTGTATGGTGACCCATAAATCTTCAACATCTGATTCCCAAGACTGAATTCGATACGATGAATATTCATGAGATACAGCCAACAACACCCCACCCCCATCCAATTTAGTATTACTAGAGCTGGCACGGTCCCTACGATATACGGCGTATCTGCTATCAAATAGTTCGTTATTTGATATACCAGAGTTCAACCAAGTTTCAGTAAGAGCGACCACCTTATAGTCAGACGTAGACAAGTTCTTTTGGAAATTAACAGTTTTTGTTCGTAGGCCCTGCACATTTTGGTAATACAAGTCGATCATAATAACTAAATAAAAAGAAAAGTACCCACAGATTTTTGGAAAAAAGAATAAAACCTTAATACAAAATTAAAAACTAACTATTTAGCTTAGATTAGCTTATTTAAAGTGTCTTTATTTCTGATAAGCAAGGCTTGGCAGTTTTCATTTTTTCTTACGAAAATGCGCCCATTACGAATCCAGACAAACTTATAATGAGCTTCTTTTGCTTTGGCACGGGCAGCTGCGTATAGAGTATTATTTTCTGGAGTCAGATGTTCAGCAACAAATATTGGTTTTTTTGTTCCCCCTATACCAATGTGGTGTGAGTTTAATTTATCATTGGAATTCTTTTTGTTAAACTTACTTACAGCAGCCAGAACAACGTCGCGTAATCGCGGACTTCGAAGCTTAGCAACCACAGCACGCGGTCTATTGCTGTCAGTAGATACCTTTGCAACCCTGGTCACGTGCTGTATATCTTCTTGAGTTAGGGGAGTATCTATCACTTTAGCTATTTGAAGGACAGTTTCAAATAAGTTCTCAGACCGGTGCTCAGGGATTCCGCTAATCAGAATGTTGTTCTCCCTCATGTGCAGTTCAACGGATCCGAGTCTATTCGACAAGTTAGTAATAGTGGACTTTAATATGTCGTTGTCCTTCTTCAGATTTTCAATAACAGATGTTTTTTCTTCTAGAGAGGATTTCAAAACTTCGAACTGCTGGTTTAGAAAGGTGATCGTGTCCTGAAATCCAGTAATCTTTTCAAGAAGGTTGTTTAGCTCAGACGTGACCAGGCTTTTTATTGTTACAGTAAGAGCAGATGATAATTCTTGTTGCAGAATGTCTCGTAACCTTTCTTCGGTGACAAAGGAATCCTGTTTATTAGGTTGTGGGGGTTGGTAGGTGGGCTTCATGCGCTGTGTCACACCATCGATGAACATAGATTCACTTTCAGGGCTAGTCTCATGGGAGCTTAATTCGCGGCAGCTGCTTTCGGAATCCATACATGTACTTGAAGCTTTCGTGTTACCAACAATTATCGGCTGTTTACCTGAGCAAGTTAGACATTTAAATGAAGCCCTTTGCCTTGTGGCCATTTCTACAAACCGCTTGCGAGGTATATTAGCACAGTCAAGGTCATATTTTAGTTTGCAGACATGACAACACAAATAATCTTTTTTCGGTAACTCCTTACGACAGCCAGCACATGAATTTGATGGTGCCATATTTTTTTTTTCCCTCTTCTCTCTCTCTCTCCCTTCCTCCTCCTTACACTACTCTTGCAAAATGTATGAGTGAGAAGAAAAAAAAAAAAAAAATTTTTTTTTCGATACGGTGAGACTTGAACTTGCAACTCTCGAGACTTCGTTTTAAGCCCAGCGGTTAACTGAATATGCTAAGAGATCATTGACGTTTGTGTCGAATAAATGCTATGTATTTTTCTTGTTCTTAACAAATGTACAAATGAAGGACTATTTCAAGGTTAAATTTAATGTTCGGGAACAACGAATTCACAAAAACATAGAATTCACACCGTCTTTTTGATTACTTTAGCACTTCACTTCGTTATCAGTATAAATAAGGACTAATGGGATAATTTCAGACTATACTTTGTTCCAATTCACATCGATATTCAAAACTAAGTTATCTTTCCTACGGGATGACACAGCAACTTGCAAACATTCACACACTGCTATTAGGCCTTACTTATCACATTTAGCACAACATATTTGGGAATTATTCACTTTTTGTAATTAATTTTATTGTTTTATACGGAGCTGTTACGTACAACGCGCACGGCGGTAGCCGAAAAAAGTAGGTATTATAGTTATTATATTTGTAGGAGTAGTAGGGCTGGTAGAAGTATTACTGGCTGATGAGATTTACATCGGAACGAGATTTGACAACTGTCGATCTGGCGGAGCGTCGCGTCGATGGTCAGCTGCAGACGTTGCTTGGTTACAAACGAAGAACGGCTAGAGCACCACGTTTGCGACGAATCGCTATTGTTCCGAGTAATCTTGTGCATTGTTGTATCGAAACTAATTAAAAGCGATTGATCAAGTGATTCCCTAATTACTAGCGCATAGATTTGTGCGATTACATAACATTTGTTTGTAACATTGATGATTCATTTGTTTCCACCAACATTATAATTTACTGAAGATATGGGTGATTCTGATGATTATGGCCATCCGCCCATATATTTATTCACAAGTTGCTACGTACTGTTTTGTTCATGTTTTCATAAAAAAAATCGCAAAAAATATATTTTATGTAGAGCTCAAATTACATTGTTGTTATATAAAATAAGTTTTAGTAATATTAAATTATATAGTACTAGCTTCCGCCCACGACTTTGTACGTGCATCCCCGTTTTTCCCCGTTCCCGCAAGAATTTCGGGAAATCCTTTCTTAGCGGATGCCTACGTCCTAACATCTACCTGCATGCCAAATTTCAGCCCGATACGCCCATTGGTTTGGGCTGTGCGTTGATAGATCACTATATCAGTCACCTTTGAGTTTTATATAATACTAGCGGTCCGCCCCGGCTTCGCCCGTGGTACATATGAAAAATAGATGTTGGCCGATTCTCAGACTTACCCGATATGCACAGAAAATATCATAAGAATCGGTCCACCCGTTTCGGAGGAGTATGCAGACTAACATTGTGACACGAGAATTTTATATATAAGATATAGTTAAACGATTCATAAGCGCTACTTAAATAATAATATGACTAGATCAATAAATAATTTTAATCCGAGGTTTTCAGCGGGTAGGTACTTTCTTGAAATATAATTGAAAATTAAATTTTCAGTGTAGGGCTTTAGTTTGTGTGTTGGCAGGAGTGGGTTTGAGAAAGCATGTTTATAAACAAAAACTCTAACAAAATGTATTTTCTTATAATTATTTAATGATTAGTAGTAGAAGTGCTTCGTCAGATGTATTAAACTTCCTTAAAATCTTTCTAAATCTCTCTTTTTTCAGACACAAATATCTACACTTATTTAAAACTAGCTGTGCCCGCGACTTCGTCCGCGTGGAATAGTGACTGCATAGTAGTTACTACTTAACACACAGTTATTGAGTAAACACGTCTTGAAACACGTACTATCATATACAACTAAATTATAAGTACTTACACATTATTATAAAGTTAAGAAATAAAATAAATAATAACACAAAAGAACTGTTAGTAAAATTTATTACTTAACTGAGCTAGGTATAAAACTTAGGTACAGAAGAGTTCAAAATTTCCAGGATGTGGTTATTCTCCCGCTCCCATATTCCTTCTACTTTCACAGACTTTCAACTTTTCCCTTTCACCCCTAGTAAATGGCAGAACCGATTTTGATCTAAACCATGTCTAATCATACCTATATATTATGTACATGTCATATCCTTTCGTTTGGTACTCCATTTGGATTATTTATCCCCACTATCACCCCTAAGGTGCCCTATATGTAATAAACAGATTAACCAATTTTGATAAAACATGACTAATTGTAATTCACACGTCATTTGATATGCCGCTTGATTATATTATTGGACCACATTCGATTATTCATGCCCACTTTTACCGCTATAAATCAATAAATGGATGAACCGATTTTGATTAAATATGCCTCATTCCTCACGTCAGGTCATGCCCTTTCATTTGATATGCCACTTGGGTATATTCGACAACTTTTATTCCCACTTTTATACCTACATATTATATCCAATAAATGGATGAACCAATTTTGATAAAATATTATGTCTTATTGTACTTCACACGTCATGTCTTTCATTAGATACGTCACTTGAGTATATTTGATAAAATTCATTTATTTATTCCCACTTTTACCCCTATATCAAATAAATGGATGAACCGATTTTGATAAAATTTGACTAATTGTTTCTGACATGTCGTCTATTTTCATTTGATATATCACTTGGGTATAACCTACATTAACAACCTACATTAACAACTAACATTCGTTTTTTTCATTCCCACTTACCCCTATATAATATAATAAACAACTAATGTAACAAAAAAACGCATCTAATTCGTATTACCCGTTAGTGAGCTACGGTGGCACAGGCCACAGACAGACACGCAATACACACATAGCGGACATAACACCCCTCTTTTTGCGACGGGGGTTAAGAATATAATACCCACGACATAATTTCAAAGACCTTTTATATGTATAGAAAATTTACCTAGAAGTAACCATAATGCTATTTGTGCAGGTTTTAGACTTATGAGCAAAAATCTAAATAAAAGTCCTTTGACCCCCCCCCTACTACCCCCTCAGCATAACCACCCCCCCTCCCCCCACGCTTGGGGACTTTCGATATGATCATCTGGACATGTCAAGGAATAACTTTAGCGTATAATTTACGTAATAAAGTAATTCATGTATATTATGCCTTAGCAAATGTTCGCTGTGATTACTTAAATGGTCATAACTTTTTTATTTATGAACCGATTGACATGAAATAAACACTAAATGTTAAATGAAGCTTACCACAATATATTAGTGAAAACCGCATCTAAATCGGATAAGCCGTTTCTGAGATTAGCGTGTTCAAACATACAGACAAACAGACAAACCGACAAACAGACAAACAGACAAACAGACAAAAATTTTTTTAACAACAGTTTTGGGTTTGGGATCGATTTAGTAATAACCCCTGCTAATTTTTTTTTACATATTTTCATTGTACAGACACCACTTTTCTAGAATTTTATTATATGTATTGATATTTGATCGTTATGTGTGAGTCCCAAATTTACACCGTTAATCAAATTTTAAGACAACAATGTATAAAAAGCTCTAATAAATCACTTTGTAATATTTATGAGGCTAATTGACTGAATTATTATAACTACCACCCCAATGGTCCATCTTAATTCACTACAGGGGCGTTTCTCAACTAGTTACCATAAATTGCATTTTAAAACCGTCAACTTATATTTCTAAATACATTAAACTTGCGAGAATTTCCCACCGTTATTTCAAAACTTCCCCAATCGACGGTCCAGTTAAATTTTATATTAAAAACTTTGACGGAAATGACTTTAACGTTAACAAAGTCTGTGTCGAAGTTCATGGAAATAATTTTGAATTAGGTTGACGGAGCGTTGGAGTTCATGGAGTGAAGAAAATTACAGATGGTGCAGTGGTTAATCACCGGGATCATAATATTATATACAGAGGTTTCGATTCTTTTCAGAAAAAATATTCTATTGTTTTGTTTTATACATATTGTGAATTTACTGGAATTTAAGAAGAATATTAAGCTATTGCATAGCTTCTATCGCGGGCCTTGAGCGCGGGGACCGAATCCAGAAATTCCGTAACGAAAAAACCTCACGCTCCCCACTCCGACGGGCACGGAGGTGTGGCTTGAAGGCATACTATGCAATAGCTTTACCGCGGCAGTCCCCGAGTGCCACACGTCTTTTTTGTTATTTAGTTACGTTCGTACTAAACTAAACAAATGCTTTTTTGTGAAGGCCTATTACTATTAGAAATGCGAAATTTTGTGATAATGGATATAATATTTTGTTACTTGTTTATAAAAATATACTCTTTCACATTTGATTGGTTCTGTATAACATTTGCCACAGAAATATTTTGTAATCAGGAGTATTATACATGCATGACTGTCTATCACGGAAGAAGTAACGCGCTAAAGTTAGTATCCTTAATAAAAATATACGATTTCAATTCGCGACTAGACGATGATATTCGAATATAACTACATATTAGGTACCTACATATTTATTTATTTATTTATAACACTTTATTGTACAAACAAGAAAGGTCAATGCAAAAAAGAACAATATTACAAAAAGGCATCATTTGTACGAAAAGCAGCCTTATTGCTGAATAGCAATCTCTACCATGCAACCTGTTAGGAAGGAAATGTTTGAAGTTGTATTAGTTCTACATTACAAAAAAGCTTCTCTGTTTGTTACGTTATCTTCATTAGAGTAACAAAACGTAAACATTGTCTGTTTCTTTGTACAGCTTATGAGATTTTATTCCGTTTCCTTTCGTTAAATAAATCTTGTAAAATAAACATGTCTGCGGTGCTCTGTTACAGTCAAGTTAGATGATTATGTGTTCAATATTTGTTGAAAATGTAATAAAGAATGTTATTATATGTATATTTATTATACATAATAAGTAAATAAACCATTGCAATTACCCATAAATGCAGGATAATACATCTAAATTAATGTTTACGTGGTCGCGGAAGAATTCTAACAAATACCCGCGGCCCCATCATTAAAGCGGCTCGACGGAACACAGTGGGGTTTTAGTCGGTAAGAATCCGACATAACCCACGGCTCCTTCCCCGGGGGCCGTGGGTATCTTTGGAAGATTTCCCCACTATAAAAAAAAAAAAAATAAAAAAAAAAAAAAAAAAAAAAAGGTATATTTATAATTGATGTTTTTACATACTCCTTCACTCCTTACTCGTTTTTTTTTTATAAATGCCTAGATAATTGTACATATTAGTCTTAATATAAATTGGGTACACAATACACATATTGCAATAAAATTTCTAAATAATATGATTTATAAACTTAAATTTGACTGCACCACATCAAAAATAATCAAAACTTTACCACTCAAAAAGCGAGTGTTTCAGTAAGTATCATATTTACTCAAAATTAGTTACAATAACGTTCACTAGCGTGAGATGAACTTGTAATTAGTAACACTGAACATTGTACAAACTTTACTTGCTCCACGGAATGGCGGCCGCGTTTAAAGCCAACTTTTAGCATAATAGTGCTTTTATAGTGGTACATTCTAACTTGTATATTTTACCTGATAAAACGCACGGCTTTTTACTAGCTAATAACTAGGATAAGGGCTTGTTTAGTTATAATATAAGGGGTTGCAAATGCAATTACGTTAAGAAGAGTTTGGTATATTTAGGATTACTTTTATAAAAGACTATCGATTAATAATTTTATAAATATGAAAATGTCTGTCAGGAAGTGTGTTTCTGTTTTCTGTTTGAAGTGATGGATATTGAATACCTACGTATGACTTGATACGGATATAGATTTAAACTTAGAGAATGACACAGTTTCCATAGCTAAGGCCTATTAATTCGGTAAAAATAAAATTATTAGGAAAAGCTTCCGCGCTACATTTAAAATGTATGTAAACAAAGTTGACGACGAAAAGTTTATAACAAACTAGCTTACCGCCCGCGGCTTCGCCCTGACTAAACCTAATAAATTATATACTAAAACCTTCCTCTTGAATCACTCTATCTATTTAAAAAAAGCGGAGAAAATCCGTTGCTTAGTTTTAAAGATTTAAGCATAGGTACATAGGGACATAGGGACGAAGAAAGGGACTTTGTTTTATACTATATGTAGTGTGAAGGTATTATTTTGATAAAATTTGAGTCTATTTATTTCACTCGTATATTTTACAATAACCAAATTGACCATTTCAACGAAAGTTAAAAAACATACCACTCTTTCATTCTTGCAAATAAATCTAACAAAACGGAAAGCGACTTTTAAACTATGTAGTAATTTACATTGAACAGTTAGGTATATAATATAGCTTCAGATAGCAACGCTATTTTCTCATACATTAATGAATGTATGAGAAAATAGCGTTGCTATAAAACTAGTAGACTTATTAAAACTAGTATCGCAACAACATAATACAGACAGATAAATAACAGATTCACCATTCATTCCTCCTCCTTACAAAACTACAACCCAAACACTCGTCCCACTATTAAATAAAAACTCAGAGTATTTATAAAAGCTATATATAACACAAGTCTGACGTTCGTAGACGCGTGCGCACGTATGCAACATGGCCGACGGGATTGTGATGTGAAATGTTCAATTTTAAAGTGAAACAGAGAGATGTGTATTGTTATGGTGTTAAATCGAAGCCTCCTAAAACCCCGAAGCATCGACGTAAGTTGTATCAAATAAATATTTGTAAACAAAGTGTATACAGTTGTATGTAATGACATTAACTGTCTTAGTCTACTGATAATTGATATGAGATGTCGTTTACTTTTTTGCAATCTTGATTATATACTAGGATGTTTAATTATTTACTATGCCACTTGAGCTAGTCTAGTTATTATATTAACAATGCTTGCGTGCTTATAATTGTAGAAGAGGAAAAGCTCTATGTACAATGTACATAGGACATAATGCCTATTATGTACACAGAGCTTTTCATCTTCCATCTTAAATATTATTTACATGTATATTATACGTAACGTTTTCGAATTTTAAAAGCTCTACATGTTTTTAATATAATTAAAATATGTATATTATATTATGTAATTTTATGTACATTATATATATACATTATATATAGTACATTATATATAAATGTACGGTTAATATAAGCGATTAGGGTAACATTCATAGCGAAATATCTAAAAATAAACTCTATAATTATATTGATAATATCTTATTACTTATAATAATTCAAGAAAACTCTACAAAACTATTCTAAATGTAAAAATTATAAGTAACTAACGGTCCGCCCCGGCTTTGCCCGTGGTAGATATTTCGCAATAAAAGGTAGCCTATGTTCTTTCTCAGGGTCTAAAGATTGTCTGTGCCAAATTTCATCAAAATCGGTTGAGAGGTTTAAGCGGGAAAGCATAACAGACAAACAGACAGAGTTACTTTCGCATTTATAATGTTAAGTAGGGATACTATTTTCTATGTAGGTAATACTATTTAACAGTAAAGTATATTTTTAAGTTAATTAGTTGAGCAACAGACACAGATGAGACAAAACGGATATCTCTCTTGGCACAAATATCGTTCGTTATATTTTTGTTATTCTTGAACTTATCAACAACCGCTCGTCATGTTTCCGTTCTTTTTATTTTTGTTTTTATGTGTGGAAAGGTAGAGTATATATTTGATGGGTTATTTATTTAAAACAAAGTTATATTATGTATAAAACTGAGTTGTGTAATCTTCTTATATATAAAAATGAATCGCAAAATGTGTTGGTAAGCGCATAACTCGAGAACGGCTGAACCGATTTCGATAATTCTTTTTTTATTATATTCCTTGAAGTACGAGGATGGTTTTTATGTAGAGAAAACGTAAATATGTACCACGGGCGAAGCCGGGGCGGACCGCTAGTTTATTATACAAATTAAGGCATTTTTAATACATAAAATTTGAACTTTGATACGTTTTAATAGAAACAAAGATGTAGAGTATCTTAATATAGAACTAACAGAGTAACTTTACCAAAATTTCACATCAAACATTTTCCAATAATCTAGTAAAAAATAAGAAAGAAAGCTTTTTCTACATGCGTGGTTCAAAATGCTCAACACATTGTGGTAACGTCTCACCAAATAAAGATGAGTACCCAAAAATATATTGAAATCTCGCCTGTATGTATTAAAGAATGTATTCTACCCCTAAATCATACCCTACCCTCGCGAAAGATCAAAGAAGGTTGGATAAACTCAGCTTAATCAAGTGCTTTGTTGAACTTAGGACTAAACGTATATGCGGGAGTCAGAGCGTTGCCATGGCAACCGTGTGTAATAATGAAGATAATCCTGACAATGCCATATAACTATCCTAGTTACGAATGTAGTTTTTATGGAAGAGGACATAAAGTAGTCACTCGTTGTTTTATACCGTAATTTAAACAAAACATTTATCACACAAGACTAAAAATTAGTCTATACTAAACTTGATAACTGTAATCGAATTTTTTGGCGCAAATGAAACTTGTTGAATGTTAAATTTTAAAATAAATTATTTCATTCAACATAGGTTAAGGTTTTATAAATATTTTAATTATTCAGAAAGATTGAAAACTGAGAAATATGTTTCTATCATACAACCGGTATAGGAAATCAATTAATATTTATGTATAACTTCCTGAGGATATTAATCAGGGTTTTATAGTTTAGATTGGTTGAGGATACGTTTTAGTTCGACAAGAGGAAAAACTTTTTTTGTCATATTAAAATGAATTATTACAAAAAAATATTTACAACTAAGACTGGTCTATCCTCGATGCTCCTTTTCTTTAAATTTGAAGAATAACCTACTTTATACTAATGAATCATTATTTCATCTTCAACTTACTATTTTATTCATCAAGGTACATTTTCAACCTTTGAATAGATATTCTGTAGAGGAGACACTAGTGCTCCAATTACCGAGTTACCAAACTTATATTGGGATAAGTCGAAAACTTAGTAATATCCTTCCTAGTTAGAGGTAAGAGCTTGTTAAAAGTACACTTTTTAATGAACTTTTAGAAACCTTTCAGAAAGTTTTGAAATACGTAGGGTTATGTCGTATATTAAATGTGATTGTCTTTTAACAAGTTATATCAATGTGGGTAGCTCTATATTTTTAGCAATGGGTTTATTTGTTGTTATTCTGTAGGGCATAATTTAAATCGCGATAATTAACATTTATTCTTTACAAGCTGTGCTCCGCGGTTTCACCCGCATTGCTCTGCTCCTGTTTGTTTTAGCGTGATGATGTACAGCCTATAGCCTTCCTCGATAAATGGGCTAACACCGAAATAATTTTTCAAATCGGACCAGTAGTTCTTGAGATAAGCGCGTTCAAACAAACAATATAATATCATCACGCTAAGACCAGGAGGAGCACTGTGGGTAAAACCGCGGAGCACAGCTTTTTATTATATTATGTATCAACATAAATAGTCTTTTAATGTATCATCACACGCCACATCATGGCTTTAATAGACATTTTTCATCCAGTGATGAGTTTATCAGAATTAATGTTAAAATAATTATAACACGCACAATGAGGTTAATGCGTATGCCGGGTTGTTTTATAAGTTTACATATTATAATATGAAGTAATAACTAGCTGACCCATCAAACTTTGTTCTGCACGGACACCCTTGTCATCTAAGAAAAAAGTATAAAAAAGGTTGTAGAAAAAGTTACACAAAAAATATTAATAAAATCGATCGTTGAGGAGGAGTTTGGTTGAAAAATTGTGACACGATAATTTTATTTATTTAAATATTTTCTTTATTTGCGATATAGAGTCATTGATACATATTTAAAAAAGGGCAACACATTACCTTTGTTAAGAAAATAAATATCTTGACAAAACTTGCGGTTTAAAAGGGCGAGTGGTCTGTATTCATTAGTGGATAGTCTACACCATGTCTACACTCTACATTTTACAGTGTGCGTAGATAATGTCTTGTAAGTTTTTGTATTTTGAATTAAATTCAGAAATAGCAAAGAATTATCTATTTATCTATATAAGTATATATTTAAAATGATATATTATGTATGTTTATCAGCCATCTGGTTTCCATAACACAAACGAAAGCTTAGTATGGGATCAGATCGTGCCGTGTGTGAAAATTATCCTGAAATATTTATAATTCTACCTAGAATTTCAAACTTAAAGAAAAAAAAAACGTTGTGTGGTTTTATGAAACCACGGTAAAAGTGAAACTGTTCGAACGGTTCCGAACACTGCTTTGTGTAGCGCATGTCGCGTGACGGTCGGCTGCCGAGTAGGTATACCTACTCGCGATACACGCGACATGCGCTACACAGACCAAAAAGTTTGAGACGATGTAATAAAAGTTTCACTTCAATAAATTTCCTGGAAAAAAGGTATAAGGTCGGAATACTTATTAAGGTGTCGATTACTTAAAGAAATTCTGTATAAATGGCAAAATTCTGTTATAAAATGTCACTGATATTGAATTAATTATTCCCTGTATTATTATAAAAATGATCCTTATTTAGACACAAATAATCTGTTTGTAGGCGTTCTTTATGTCTATAGCCGCGTATCTAAAAATAGGATTTATTCCGGTCCATGTTGTAAGAATATTTACGAACATTATACTGTTTTGTAATTGTTTTTTCGTATCTTGTTTACGTATATTAATTGTCCTATTGATAAAACCTACTACTTGCACACTTCCTTCCACAATCCTTGATTAAAACTTATAAGATAACTAGCTTGCCGCTTGCTTGCTTGTTTTCAAGAATAATCCGCATAGTTCCCGTCCCTGTGAGATTTCCGGTATATAACCTTTCCTATATTTATATTCCTTTCGAAATAACCCTCTATATGTGTGTCGAATTGCATTGTAATCGATTCGGTAGTATTTGCGTGAAAGAGTAACAAACATGCACACATACACATACATCCATCCTCATAAACTTTCGCATTTATTATATGAGTAGGACATTATACGAATTTGGCAATTGTTTATATTTATCTTTAGATAATAATAATAAATTAATTGTCCTATTGATAAAACCTACCACTCATTAATTCATTCATTTGCTCGCTTCCTTTCCTAATTCTTGATTAAAACTAATAAAATAATTTATGAATGTATTCTCACGTACCTTCACTATTTTATTCACCTTCTATCTGTCACTCCTATACTATCTTTGAAAACTAATGCGATCCAAACTTCAAAGTAGATTACCTTCAGTGTAACACACACAGAAACTTTCAGATTTTATACGAACTACTTCATTTTATAAAAGGAGAAAGTTGGTGTGATCGTCTCTATCTATTTGTGTATGAGGTATCTTAACCAAATCTTTGTGTATTTTTAGCACAGTTCTCTTATACTTACTATTCTAAAAAATAGTCTGTGGAATAGACATTACAGTAAAAAGTTGTAAAGTTGTTTAAGTTGTTTTTAAAGTTGTTGTTGTTGTTGTTGACATTACAGTTTATGCATTCATATACATAACGCTCTTCCTAAACTATTTGTATCCCCAAACTATATTGGTTTATAAACTACGTATTTAAACCAAATCTGCTCAAAAATCTACACTAATTAATTTATTGTTTGATCAATTTTATACTTGTACTTAAAATAATACCTAATTTACTATTAATTGAACTGATATAATATAGAATAAATATTGTGTAACGTACACACTTTCCTCCGCCGACCCACGTTCACACTGTGTGCTTCGCGTGGCTGCTCGCTCTGTGTGCACCCATCACATACGTAACCCAGCAACACTAAATAGACTTAGATATAAATAGCGTATATTTGTAAACATGGTCTTTTATTGGCCACGTGTTCCATCCGCTACGGTGTTTGGACAGACACGTTTTACGTTCTTGATTGTAATTATATCACGCGACTGTGATTTGGATGAAGTAACTGTATTTATAGTACGATTCAAACTTAATGGCGGCTCAGCCCCCATAGACAAGTGGCTTTCTATTAGCGTAAAGTTCAATAGAATAGATTATGAATGTATGAGATTGACGTAATCAAGCGTCGTCGTCGCGTCGTCGTAATCAAACGTCAATCTCATACATTCATAATCTATTCTATTGAACTTTACGCTAATAGAAAGCCACTTGTCTAGGGGGGCAGAAGATCGTACGATGCGCAGAAAACAATTTTAGATAGTAGCGGGACGTGGGACCTGTGCGCACCCGCACTCGCACCTGCACCTAACTTCCGAACCGCCATTAAGTTTGAATCGAACTGTAACTTCTCAAAAAAATGGAGGTTGTTGATTAGATGGATTTAATAGGGTACTAAAAAGCTGTAGTTTCTTCTTTACAATTATTGTTTAAAAAAAATGGGACTACATTTTTTAAGATGTTGATTTGATTGAATCTATTAGATAAAAAAATAAATGCGGCATTTAGTCAGCATTATGAAAAATCGTTAAACATTCTTGTTTATATAGCTATTGTAAAAAAATAAACAATAAGGCTTCTTTTGTTCTTGATATGTTATGTTTACCTCTTTGTTTATATAAAAATAAAGATATTGTTATTCTTCGCTTTATTTACGTACAAATAGGTCGTAATTCAATTGTATTTGCGTATTTATAAAGTCTCAAACAAAAAACTTCATATTACCATAATATGCTTTTAGAAGTACGTTGACACGTTCCCAGAATATCCAATACAATATTTGAATATCTGATTAAATAAAAAAAAAAACATAAAAATATTATAATTCAATTCGAACGTATATGTATCCGCTCTGCGGTATTTTCTCGTACAACTTTTCTAAGAAAAATCGCTCTTCGATAGAAAACACATTATCATATTTATAACCATTTCCAATACCAAGTTAAGGCGCACATACACTGATATATTTAAAACATTTTTGAATAATTTATTAGCTTCGACTCTTTTACTCTTTAAAATATTGAGATAAGCGTGAGTGGGACAAAGCTACAATGGTTTCAGATTTGTGTAACAGATTTTTGTTCATTCAAATTACTTCTTATTGATTCATATAATATTCTCTTTAGGTTAATTTGGAAATTGAACTACTAATAATACGTTTACGTTTGTTCTTAGCATAATGATAATATATAGCCTTCCTAGATAAATGAGCTATCTAACACTGCAAGAATTTTTCAAGTATAATTTTCGAACCAGTAGTTCCTGAGATTAGCGCGTTCAAACAAACTCTTCAGCTTTATAGTATTAGTGAAGCTGATAGTATCAAACACTGATTCTATCACTACACTATACTAATGTAATACAAAAATAAAGCCCTTTTAACATTCCGCAATACAGTGTACAAGCCGCCTAATAACGTCTTTAAATCGAAGCACCATGAAAGAAAACAGGCGTGTCCATTACACATCTGTCAGATGAAATCAGTAAGTACATTTAGACGGACGTAATCAACCTTTGGCTTTAGTTAATCTAGGTCTTACTTTTGGATATTTATAGATCGTTAATGGAGTTTTTAAGCCGCTTATTATCATACTAGCTGTTGCCCGCAGCTTCGCTTGCGTGGAAAAGATAAATTTTCATGGTATAAGTTTTCATCCCCTATTTTACCCCTTTAGGGGATGAATTTTCTAAAATCCTTTCTTAGGGGACGCCTACGTTATGACATCTACCTGCATGCCAAATTTCACCCCGATACGTCCAGTGGTTTGGGCTGTGCGTTGATAGATCACTATAACAGTCACCTTTGAGTTTTATATATATATATAGATTTCTGTTAATAAATAATTGTTGTTGTAAGTATTCATTATTATCTATACTTAATATTATAAAGCTGAAGAGTTTGTTTGTTTGAACGCGCTAATCTCAAGAACTACTGGTCCGATTTGAAAAATTATTTCGGTGTTAGATAGCCCATTTATCGAGGAAGGTTATAGGCTATATCTATAATATATCATCACGCTAAGACCAACAGAAGCAGAGGCACGTGGGTGAAACCACGGAGCACAGCTAGTATAAAATATTATAGTACATTTGCGGTTTCTTCATCTACATGATTTGTATCTTGGTTAACTTTCTTAGCTATCATTAGCGTGGTTGCAAATTATATATTCTTAGCAATAAATTTGTTGTTGTTTAAAGTTAAACAACAGTTTCCATCCTATAATTTTAAGTTTAATATAATAAAAAAATAACTATGAATTAATAACTTTATAAAATCTCAGCAACCATTTCAATCTGCGAATCTGCAATGAATGTACGAAGTCTGTACAGATAACCGTTCACAACTTCCCGTTCGTCTGTTAGAGCTCTTAATCGACCATAACCAATTTAAAAAGCCAACATATCAAGAGATCCAAAATAACTGTGACTGACGTATCTTGACCCTAATTATGTGTCAGGAAGCATCGACAGTCCCTTGACAAAAGCGTCCATTTCCAACGTGACGCAATTGGCCTGGCATATTTTTAAGTGGCGTTTATTTGTTCAGCGTTATTTTCAACTGATTTTCCCAGAATCTGGAGAGTTAGTGGTATCATATATACTTTCGTTTCTAGGTTTGTGTTCAAACACATTTTAGATGTGCGAAGTGTAAAATGAAGTAAAATATATTATGTAGGTTCGTACTTAGGGTTCGTTATATTATATTTGTAATAAAATCTTCTTATATATAAAAAACCGGCCAAGTGCGAGTCGGGCTCGCGCACAAAGGGTTCCGTAGCAGCAAATATAATAAATTACAGTTAAATCAACCTATCTCAAAAACTATAAGAGATACTTTGATCAAACCAAAAATCGTTGAAAGAGTTAATTAGCATGCATCACCTCTATTTTTTTTAGAATTTTATACCCCGTAGTTATAAAAATAGAGGGGGGGGGACATACTTTTTACGACTTTGAGAGCTGATATCTCAAAAACCGTTCACTTTAAGAAAAATGTTTTTTAGAAAACTTTATATCATTTTAAAAGACCTTTCCATTGATACCCCACACGGGTATGTACATCGAAAAAAAAAATTTCATCCCTCAGTTACATGTATGGGGGGCCCCACCCCCAATTCTTTTTTTTACTATTTAGTGTCATATTTTTGTAGCGGTTCATACAACACATATTCCCATCAAATTTCATCACTGTAGTACTTATAGTTTCCGAGTAAATCGGCTGTGACAGACGGACAGACGGACAGACGGACAGACGGACATGACGAAACTATAAGGGTTCCGTTTTTGCCATTTTGGCTACGGAACCCTAAAAATGAATCGCAAAATGTGTTGGTAAGCGCATAACTCGAGAACGGCTGAACCGATTTCGATAATTCTTTTTTTATTATATTCCTTGAAGTACGAGGATGGTTCTTATGTAGAGAAAACGTAAACATGTACCACGGGCGAAGCCGGGGCGGACCGCTAGTATCATATAAATTAAAGTACATCATCTTGCGGGGGAATTAAATTCTAACATGTATTTTTTGCTTTGGTATGTTTTGAATTTAGGGTATATAATAAATAGTTTTATTTTTATTTAGTAGGTACTATCCAACGTACTATCCCAAGATTTAACTTTTCCAAATTCCAGCCATCCAATGATGCGTATAAAATTTCCAAAGCTCCATTATATAGCGGAATCCAATTAAATAAAGCGGCGACCATTCCCGCCTTTACAAACAAGACCATTGCATCCAAATGAATATCCTCAAAACCCTTCACAAGTGAACGGTGAATAAAACGATGACCACGGAAGCGTAACAGAAAAATTGTGCCAAAAGTCCACTGAAAATCACGAATTCCGTGAATTGGGATGAACCCAAGACCCTTTGACCCGTTACAAACGATCGAAGGCACGTGCTCCGCAACCCTGAATACACTGGAAGATATTTCATATCACTGCCAACACCTTCAGATTTCAATAAGGATTTACAGGTGAATAATCTAGTCACACATTCACACTTATCGATTGCATGAATCCAGCTCGAAGGACCATTTTCGGTATGTTAAGTGCAATGGGAAGGAATTTGTATCGAGAAGTGTTTCGACGTATCGACATAAGAGGCACGAAAATTGTAGAAAATATTACCTGGAAGCATTCAAAAGTGCAGTAGATACCTAACTTCAGTGCTACAACTTTAGTTGGTCTGGCAATTACTTTAAACTACAGCTAAAAGTGATTGTTTATTAATTAATTACTACGATTACTAAGTCTAGTTATAGGAACCGAAAACAATAATCCACTGTTTGTTTTCTATACCTACACGAAATTTATCAGCATAACTCGTCAAAATATTATTTAGAACATTATCGAATACCACAAAAAAGGTGTCACCATGTGTCACACACGCAATGCCTACTGTAACTTCCTACAGATAAAATATTAAGGGATTGGCTATTACGTCACACGTTGAACGAATTTTCTATGTCATTTTCTGCTCCAATGTACGATGATATAGGATGTTTTGCAAAGTCATTGTTAGGGAGTTCCGAAGAAAGCTCTTAACAACTTTTATGATGTGCTTACTCTTAGAATGTCGCTGTTTTATTTCTTAAACGTTTAAGGAAAATGGTGTATACGATATAAAAGAAAGGATGCATAAGCTTATTAGTAATATTTTGCATAGACAAGAAATATGATTTAGTTCTCCTTATTCATTTATGATAATTTCATTCCATCTGCAGAATATTTACTGCGGCGAAGATATTAAAATTATTTATTTCATCTGAGAAATTCCCTTTTCTGCCAGCAGGTTGATCTTTCATATTTCCGTAATCCTACTGAAAATATTATTATTAGAACGGAGAGAATGAAAGTGCCTTTGACAGCGCAGCACTACTATTTATATTAATAATCAAGTGTACTTCATAGGTATTATTATACTTTAATTTTTAAAAGCAATATTTTAGTTTTTCCTTTTTACCCGACTACGGCAAAGCAAAAGGAGGGTTATGATTTTGACAGGCTATGTATGTATGTATGTATGTATGTATGTATATATGTATGTATGTATGTATGTATGTATGTATGTATGTATGTTCATCTGTTCCCTCGTAACTTCTAAACTACTTATCAGAATTCGACAAATGACATATCATTAGAAGCGTCTTAATTGTCCGCTGGTTATAGGCTATATGGGGTTTCACAAAATCTAATGTGGCGCCCTCTAGCGGACAAAACATACAGAGTAAAAAAATAAAGTTAAGATAAATATGCCGTGTTTGGTATCATTTGAAAGCTTTTTACTTGCACATTTTGAATATATATATATTACTAGCATTTCCTTGTGACTTTACCTGTATTCATGGGCTGATTGCATATAATTCACATCTTTTCGTTCATAGCTTCTTTATTAGTTCATCAATTTAACTTTTGTTTTATACTTTTTCAGCGTCGTTTTTTGTCGTAGTTGGGTTTTAGTTGTTTTACTTTTTATCTTGTTGATATTAACAAAATAGCGACGGCTATGGATTTGGAATGTATTTGTCAATACATAGGTTGTGTGTTTAAGAATTTTAGTTAATAAATTTTGTTACAATAATGATATCTCAAGTCAGTATATTACACATAATATTACAGTAACATCTGATATGAAATTAAAAATAAATTGTGTTATGACTATAAAGAAGAATAATTAACGTTAACAAAAACATGAGTTCATTCGGGTAAAAATATAATTGGGTTGAATGCATTGTGAAATCGGATTATTCGTTCCTCACCGGGTCGGCAAATTATATACTTAAGTTGGCGTTGTAAAGGGCCTATGATAATCAAGGCAATGGCGTAAAACTAGAGCCACGCTTCACTTCGGTTGGGTTTTTTGTAGAGAACCTATCATTTGTCATGCGAGCATTCTAATGATAAAATAATTTAAAAAGAGCGTGTGTGCTGAGCACATGTGTCAGAAGTGAAACTTCTTTCGCAAAATTCAAAGATAACAAAATCGTCGCCTTACTCTGTGACGTGACGGTATTGCCATAACGCGACCTGCAAAATTTTACTCTAAATGTTATAAATTTTTCCTTGAAAAATCAATGGAGTACTTTTTTGACGAATTAACAAATAAACAAATGCAAATGCAATTCCTTTAATATACGTTTGGCTACAGCATTACTCTTTTGTTAATTGGCAAGTAATTAGTGCCACGGCATGTGACATCTGCAATTACTAGGTTAGATTGATGGATTTGACCTAGGTAGTCTAATAATACATGTCTTAGGGCCGATTTTTCAATCCTTGGTTAAAATTTATCCTTGCAATTAAGTATTACACGAACATTTTAAAATGTCACCTGTAAACTGTCAAATGCGGACAATTAGAATACATTTTTGAAATGGTAGTTTAACACGTTATTCGATGAATAATTTTTAACCAAGGATTGAAAAATCAGCCCTTATTGAAGTTGTTGCTGAATGGACAAACATAAATAAAAACTAATTTATCAGAAACTAAAATTCAAAAATAAAAATTTCTGTAACATTCTGGCCGTTTGTTAAAACTTTTCCCAAAATTTGCCCAAGCATTTTATGTACAAACAAAACTAACTAAATTAAACATATTAAATTTACAATGCAAAATTGTTACCATTTAAATTCCCTAACAATAACACGAAAACTGTATAAAATATTTGAATTAGTAACTTTAATTACTATAATGTTATTATTCAAATGAACTGAAGTGGAATTAAAAAGAACTAGGTCAAACGGTACCAATTAGGTACATCTGGAAACGAGTCTAGACTTCAAGATCAGATTATTACTCTCATTTGAGTTACCCTGAGCATAGTTAGGTAATAAAATAGTTAATTTTATTAAAATTTCAAATAATACTGATAAAATAATAATAAGTGTTCGGACCTGAATAAAACATTCGCCGAAAATATTTTAAAAGGCAGATTGGTTTTGTTTTGTTTTACAGAATTAGTGTTCATGGTTTTTATTTATATTATCTTCTTCACAACGTATAGCAACTTAATAAATACGATGAGTTATTTTTCAAATATTCAGAAAATCTTTATATATAAAAATGAATCGCAAAATGTGTTGGTAAGCGCATAACTTGAGAACGGCTGAACCGATTTCGATAATTCTTTTTTTATTATATTCCTTGAAGTACGAGGATGGTTATTATGTAGAGAAAACGTAAATATGTACCACGTGCGAAGCCGGGGCGGTTCGCTAGTAATTATATAAAAGCTACTTGGAATTTATAATAATATAACCAAGAAATAATGTCACTTCTAGACTGACTATGACAGAAAAAGCACTTTCTCAATGAAATGAACTTATACAATCTTCATATTTTACAAACATGGCATACTATTTATTTGAACAATTATTTTAATATATATTAATTCCAAATAAGAAAACCTCAATTTGACGACAATTATGTATTTCAGTTTTTCATTTATTTCTTTAAAAGCTGATTCCGTTTTTTGCGCGGTTCCTTCGCAATGTAA
Organism: Colias eurytheme; assembly: GCF_061535395.1. NCBI lineage: Eukaryota > Metazoa > Arthropoda > Insecta > Lepidoptera > Pieridae > Colias > Colias eurytheme. The sequence goes on from NC_142990.1 coordinate 11,553,820, forward strand.
CAGAAAATTTTATTTCGTGGGACCTAAATTAGATTCATTTGCGACTGCTTCGATAGTAATCAAATGAAGAATCAATTTATTCTGCGAGGGGCGTCCGCGCAAATCAACTGGAGGTAACGTGGAAAATCGTCTTTATGCTTTGTGGTTTTTATTATTATTGAAGATAAACTTCTTTAGGCACGTTGACATTAAAATTTCAAGGTCGCGTCATGGCAATATCGTCACGTCATGGAGTAAGGTGACGATTTTGGTATCGTTGAATCTTGTCAAAGAAGTTTCACTTCTGACACACACGCTCTTTTCTTTCTCTATTTATTTGTTTTGGTAATCATTAAAAACCATTTTCTATAATATAAAAATGAATCGCAAAATGTGTTGGTAAGCGCATAACTCGAGAACGGCTGAACCGATTTCGTAAATTATTTTTTTATACCTGATATTTCTGGAAGTACGAGGATGGTTCTTATGGAGAGAAAACGTAAACATGTAACACGGACGAAGCCGGGGCGGACCGATTGTTAAAAATAAAAATAACACATTGAAATATAAAAGTATTTACGCATAACATTTTCTTTTAACCTCTAGGTGTCCGTCCTCAGGGCTGTAAGTACTAAAATATTCAGTTTCTGTATTGAATTTTTACATTTACGAAGTCCATTAGACCTCTGAGGCTTACTGTCGAACAAATTTTAATGTACTAGTTGACTTTAATTTGTTGTTTTAGCCGATTTATTTTTCTTTGTGGTTAGGATTGTTTAGTTTTTTACTTGGTTATTTTATCATTACTTGTGCTTAGAGGCATGTGCTTTGAATAAAGTGAAGTCCCGTGTCCCCAAGTGGGGTAAGGGGCAGATGCATTATGCATACATCTGTTTCACTGATCGATTTTCTTTAGGGACAAGTAGGTGATCAGCCTTGTGTCCTGCCAGACCGAGACATTTTTTTTCTTCGTCTCCACCGGGAATCGAACCCAGGACCCCTTGGTTCTACGCTCATGCGTCAACCACTGTACCAAGGAGACGGTCATGTGGTGTGCTTTCAATAGCATATTAAAATTTATTTAGTTTATCTCTATAAATTATGTATTTTTAAAACTCTACCTATCTTCAAATATTATGAAAGGTTGTGAATATAATAATCACATGAGTACATATTAAAAACCTCTGTAGAGAGTACGTCCATTGATGTCGCAGTACCATGCACTACCATTAAAATGTCAAATGAAGGATATTATATTATTTACTAGATTTCCGCCCGCGGCTTCGCCCGCGTTTGCAAAGGAAAACCCGCATAGTTCCCGTTCCCGTGGGATTTCCGGGATAAAAACTATCCTATGTGTTAATCCAAGTTACCCTCTATATGTGTGCTAAATTTCATTGTAATCGGTTCAGTAGTTTTTACGTGAAAGAGTAACAAACATCCATACATCCATACATCCTTACAAACTTTCGCCTTTATAATATATATTAGATATTAGATTACTAGGTTTCCGCCCGCGGCTTCGCCCGCGCAGTCAAAGAAAAACCCGCATAGTTCCCGTTCCCGTGGGATTTCCGGGATTGCGTCATTTTCCCGTGATAAAAAGTAGCCTATGTCCTTTCTCGGGTATCAAAATATCTTCATACCAAATTTCATGAAAATTGGTTCAGTAGTTTAGGCGTGATTGAGTAACAGACAGACAGACAGAGTTACTTTCGCATTTATAATATTAGTATGGATAATATAATATAATATATTTAAAATAGTACGGATTTTGAATAAATTGTACATAAAAATGAAAATTAAATACACTATGGATGTATACTAGTAAATATAGAGAAGAGTGTGAGTGTTCCCTCCACCTTTAAAAAAGGCTTTTTAATGTTAAGATATTGAATTTGGAAACAATTAAAACAACATAATACAAAGTCAAAAGTAAACAGTTCATTATTAACGAAGTTGTTACAGGTTTCAGAACTATTAGCGTTAATTTCTGAATGACAACAAGGGGTCTTTGTCAGAATACAATAAAAGCTGTTAACAATGTGCGGTTGAAAAACAGAAGATCTCTGACTTAACTGTATTCTTAATTGTTGTTTACGATTAATATTGCTCGCTGTAGTGGAAAGTTAAAGATATTATGCCATTTATCTGAGAGAGAAGAAACAAACACACTAACTGATCGTGATGGTATTTATTTTGACAGCCATGTTGTTTGAATTGAAAACATTTATAAACATGTACAAAATATTTAACTTTAGTTGCAAAGGCAATAATATAATATGTAACGATGCCATTTTGGAAAAATAGCAACGTACCTAAAAATGCCATTTGAGTTCTGGAAAATTCTGCAAAATATTTTTCCGCGAGTAAGTTTTAAGTTTAAATAATTTTGCTATGATTTGTTAATTAGTTCAAATTGATTACATCTAAAAAGGCAATTGAAATCATCCCACGCTCCTCTGCTTTTGACTTCACGACTACTTTTAACTTACCCTTCTCTTCTTAAAAAATGTAGGTAATTATTTATTGCACACACACAAAATTAACATAAATCACAGATATGAAACAAACAAAAAAAAGATTTTACAAATGGTATTATCGCATCGCTCTATCTCTTCCAGACTACCAATTTAAAAATGAATTAACAAATACATCTATCCACATACTACTTCACCCATAACTTGTATCACTACATAGTATAAAACAAACTCGCTTTCTCTGTCCCTATGTCCCTATGTATGCTTAAAAGTTAAATCTTTAAAACTACGCAACGGATTTTGATGCGGTTTTTTTAATAGAGTGAGTGTGGAAGGTTTCAGTATAATATAATTTATTATGTTTTCGACAAAGCGGGCGAAGCCGCGGGTGGAAAGCTAGTTTATTTCAACATAATATCCACGAAGCAGGTCAGCACAATCGAGAAAACTTTTCAAAGAGTAAAAATCAGTTCTTCGCTACGTTATAATTGCTGTTATTGCCTCCGATAAGTTAGCGATGACCCATTTTTCCCATTTTCCAGTGGCTTTATGCATCGTACAAAGACCTTATTTTAATTATGTCGCCACTTGTAACGTACTTTGTCCTCTTTAATGCATCGTTAATTATTATGAAAGATCGCTGATTCAATTATCTCGTATCTATTATGTTTTATGGTATAATTGGTTGTCTTGATATGAGCAATTGTCGCTCATCATTGTGCATTAGTAGTACCTCGATCAGGTTATAATATGTAGGGCCTTTTGATATGGAAAAGTAACTTGGTATTAAATACGATTGACTCCAGTCTCTCTCTCTCTCTCTTAGAACGTTATGTCCATAATAATTGTATGAATTGAATTTGAATCACTACATAATACCTATAAAACAAAGTCGCTTTCTCTGTCCCTATGTCCTTATGTATGCTTAAATCATTAAAACTACGCAACGGATTTTGATGCGGTTTTTTGAAGTGAAAACTTCTTTAGCGGCGTTGTATAAAATCTTAAACTCGCGTCAGGACACGTGACCTAATCGAAAAAGCGTAAGACGGATGGATATCAAACATGCTCAACGTTAATAATCAAGTTTTCACTTCTGCCGGCACTCCCGGATTGCAACCCGTCTTTTTTTTAATAGAACGAGTGATTCAAGAAGAAGGTTATATACTAAAACTTTCTTCTTGAATTTATTAGGTTTTAGACAAAGCGGGCGAAGCCGCGGGCGGTAAGCTATTACAATATAAAACAAATATTCAGATATGTAATTTTTTTAACAGCTACATGCATAATTTCTCAGGAAAATTCAAATTCAAATTATATTTATTTGCAAGAATGTAGTTATAAATTATAGATGTTTCAATTATTATATTATGTGGTTATTACATTCTACCCATCGATTGAGTGTGCAAATATTAAAAAAGAAAGTTAATTTATCGAATTGCTTAAATGTACACACAATTCAATTTTCACAAGATGGTTTATCACTTTCTTTATTATGTACGTATTCATGAGATCAAAAATACTAAAAAACGTTATCAATAAAAGAAAAGACACTCAATTTCTTACCTTTTCATAGTTCTTAAAACATCCACAATCCAAATATTGTATCGGAGTAAATATTCACGTTGCTCGCAGTCCATCTCAAATTGCCATTGCATTGTTCAGTTCGGTTCAAACTTTCAAACGGTTTCCATTGTTTACGCTTTTATGGGCTATCCGAAGAGGTATTGTCGACTGGTACAGCTTTACTCACAACTTGAACTGTGTTCTTCGTGATATGTGTGAATCAAAGAAGTCCTGGAGTTATAATGTATACTAGCTGTGCTCCGCGGTTTTACCCGCAGTGCTCCGCTCTTGTTGGTATCAGCGAGATCATATATAGCCTATAGCCTTCTTCAATAAATGGGCTATCTATCACCGAAAGAATTTTTCAAATCATACCAGTAGTTCCCGAGATAAACGCGTTCAAACAAACAAACAAACTCTTCAGCTTTATAATATTAGTATAGGTTTAGGGCTGATTTTTCAATCCTGGGTTAAAACTTATTCGTCGAATAATGTATAAAACTACCATTTTAAAAACGTATTCTAATTGCCCGTATTTGACAGTTTACGTGACATTTTAATATTATCGTGTAGTACTTTATTGGACGGATAAGTTTTATCCAAGCATTGAAAAATCGGCCCTTAGACGCACTTTAAACAGAAAGATTTAATTCGAACTTTATACACTTATCGAGAATCGGTGACATTACAATTTCATTAAAAGAAGCGTGTTTTTATTTTTTTTAACATTATTAATTAGATTGTAGTTAGTTTCTTTAACAATGTACGTGTTTCCTTTTATTGTCTCCTAAGCTTTTGGTAAGAAATCTCGAAGACTCTATAAATGGTTAGATAAGACTACAAAACGTTCCAAATTACGTTTTATATAAAACTAGAGGTCCGCTCCGGCTTCGCCCGTGGTACATATTATTATTTCGCAATAAAAGGTAGCCTATGTCCTTTCTCGGGTATCAAAATATCTCCATACCAAATTTCATGCAAATTGGTTCAGTAGTTTAGGCGTGATTGAGTAACAGACAGACAGACAGAGTTACTTTCGCATTTATAATAATAGTATGGATAATGCTATAATATTATATCAACATTAAGATTTCAATTACATCATCTAATTTTCCTTATAAGGAACCTTTATTAAGAGCAAGTCCGCTCAGCATACATTTAAAATTCATGGTTTTATTAAACCAAGAGCATCTCCACCTTATCATATGAATAATTTGGAAATTCATATGGATGAGCAAATTTGCAAGTCGCGGCTTTTTCTAATCATACGAAATGGTATGTAATTTACTTTATCTTTGCTTTTGACTTTAATACAATTTTTATGGTAATAATGGTAATATGTACATTTAATTTGGTACCAGCTTTTGCCCGCGGGTTCATGTGATATAAAAAAGACGTGTGGAACTCGGGGCCTGCCGCGGTAAAGCTATTGCATAGCATGCCTTCAAGCCACACCTCCGTGCCCGTCAGAGTGGGAAGCGTGAGGTTTTTTCGTTAAGGAATTTCTGGATTCGGTCCCCGCGCTTAAGGCCCGCGATAGAAGCTATGCAATAGCTTAAAAGATTTATTCCACGTAGAACTTCACCAACTTCAAAAATAGCGTCTCATCATTGCGATGATGTTTAATGAAAGAGAGATGCATCCATCCATTCTCATAAACTTTCGCGTAAATAATAATAGTGTTGTGTATCTTTAAAAGAGCCCTGCAGTGGAAATAAAATATAGGCTGATGGTAATTCTGATGATAAAAATATATACTTTCCTAGTACCAAGTTTTAGCTTTTGGTCTTATATTTTAATGTATCTAGTCGTTATGCACCTAGGCCATTAGGTGGTATCTCGATTTGGATCAAATAATGTTTTTGAATTATTAATTTTATACCGCAGGTACTTAATAACAATTAAAATTGAGTGTTTTACCAACAGCTAGAATATAAGTAGCAACTCTTACAAATCATACTATATATAATATATATAATGTAGTAAATTACTACTAGTAATACATCTTCGCTCTCAACAAAATCCACCCGAAAACCGAAAGAATTGTAACAGGAGCTTCTATTTTTAACTCTATTCCAAATTACCCTGCACGAGAAAAGCAGTTTGGTTCGCGTCCAACGCGCGTTTAATGGCGTCGTAATATCAATGATGGCGTGTACGACGAGCGATGTACGGTTATGTCGGCAGTTAGCAGTGACTATCGCTTACCACTTGTAGTAAGCATACTTCTGCATTCACTCTGAATATTTATTCCCATTTTCTGTAACAACATTGAAGCTTTTAAATTTATTTAAGTAAACAACGACTTAATCACGGAATGGAGATTGTGATATTCATATAAAATTCAGGGATTTTTCGTATTTTTAGAACGAGTGTAATAATATTTGGGTGCACGCTCGGATGTTGATATTTTCTCTGTATTTTGTAGGAAAGTGCAGAAATTTAACGAAAGTTCTCATGTTTTCGTTCCTTATTTAGTGTAACGGTGAATTGCGATTGCAACACGTACTTGGTTGGTTCTTCACCGAAAAATTATATCGTGTAGAATTATTGATATACTCGTATGTGAGTAAAGTATTCATACATTATAGACGTTTTTAGGTAGCCATCCTTCCTGTATTCGCTCGTGGTACATGTAAAGCACTCATGAATCCAAAAGTATACTTAAAAAATATACTTAAAACATTAGTCTACACTAATATTATAAAGAGGAAAACTTTGTTTGTTTGATTGTAATGAATAGGCTCATAAACTACTGGACCGATTTTGATTAAATTTGGCACAGATCTTTAGACCCTGAGAAAGAACATAGGCTACCTTTTATTGCGAAATATGTACCACGGGCGAAGCCGGGGCGGACCGCTAGTATTACGCAACGCAACCTATAAAAGAAGTATTTTGCATTATTCCCCTAGTTAAGCAACAAAACAAAGCACACAATACGTGAACTACACAATCATAATTTGATTCTTAAAACGTATGAAAACAAAATTCTAACAAAAACTACCCACATTTTCTAAAATATCACGAGAATAACTGGAAACCTTTCCATCTGCAAGCAATGTTAAATACACCAGCGAGACATTAAAAAGTACAATCCAACTAACTTCCTCAAACCGCAAAAAGTGTAAGAATTATCTAACAGAAACTTTGCACAATAGAACAATAGCAGGAAAGTTGTCACTGTAATTATACGCAAAAAATGTGGAATGGGATAATGAACTCTAACTGTAGGGTATTACGTAATTATTTCCCGTAATCGTCTGTTACTTTTGCGACTTTCGCGTATAAAATTCGGGCATGAGGCGACTCGACGCAAGTGTTCATTCAGAACAATTTTGTGCATGTAAAAGCTTCGCTTGTATTTTGGAATGACAATAATGTTGCAAAAATGGTTAGAATACAACGTAAAAACGATATATTATTTGATAGTTTTAATATGGATAATTTATTATGTACCTATTGCTTCGTTGGTCTATATGTAGTAAGTGTTCGTTTAAGATCAAAAGGGATCAAATATTATTGTACCTAAGTCTGACTGAAGCAATTTTAAATAAGTTAAAGTCATATTTAGATCAGAATTAATTACGTAGCGTTTATAATAATAATAGCGGTCCCACCATATATGCTATACTATTATATTATGTTTGTTTCTAGAGATTGTTTGAAAATAATCAATAAACCACAATAGCTAGACATTACTTCAATTGAAACCACTCATTCCTTAATTTCGACATGTATGTAAATAAAGTGAAATCCTTTGAAAGTGGCATACACGTCTCAATAAGCTTCACAAACAGATAGAATTATACAGGCTGAGTATAATCAGCGTAGGAATCGTTTCGTATGTAAATTCAGGGTGGATTTGAATATTTGCACCCACGTTCACCGAAATACGATTAAAACTATCAATCGGTTCTGCACTGAAAGGTTCGAAGGTATAGTATTGGTACTAATCGATGTATTTGTATGGCAACACACTATTACAGAGGGAAATCGGAATACTGAGGTTGTAAATGCTGGAAGATATTGAGCAAACTGCATTGGATTAACACACGTATATTTATATGACACAAAATGAAATATCTTGTATATTGATACCTACATATTCATTAGGTATAATATATCTCAATGCCTCATAATTTAAATATCATTACATTTTCTTTTAAAATATATTATTTTAAAACAATATTATACATACGCTAGTGTCCCTATCTTAAAAAGGTTATTTTAACACATGCTAAAACTATTACTAAAAGCGTCACTTTAAACTAAAAATAAATCGACAGCGCGAAACGTGATCTATCTTTAATTCACAAGATCGCACCGTTGCAAAACTCAAAGGTTGCGTTTACACGTAGGTATGAGCTGTAGCGATAAAAGACATAACATAAAAATAATATAAACAAGAATTTGTTTTTTTTTAATATAAAGAAGACGCTGGACGATACATAATAATATTTCGTGCGTGTTGCGTGTGATGTGAGAGCGATCCGCGTTTACTTGAAGACTCAACGATTATAAGTAGCAATATGAATTTATTACGTCATTTTGCAGTTAATAAAGCGATAAGTTTATTATACGTTTTATCAAAAAGCTGCATAGATTTATAATTATGTAGCCAAAGTATCACAAAATGGCACACTTTCTAAATGACAAATCTAGCGTTGTTATACAATACCGCTACGCTTATCGCTACGCTTATCGCTACGCTTATCGCTATGCTTATCGCTACGCTTATGTGAAAGCTTGGCCTTAAAGCGATCCGCGTTTACATGAAAACTCAACGATTTTAAGTAGCAGCATCAGTTTCTATGCACGTGCTTGTTCACTTTCAATAAAATTGAGTAAGACTTAAGTATTATTAATACGATGCATTCTTCTTTACTGGAGATAATTTATTGGGTTTCTCGTATGCACTGAGAATAAGTGCAAAATGATCGTCTTCTATTGATACTTCAAATATAGTTTAGTAGTATATGAGTACCTACATTGCATTCATTTTATAAGATAACAATTCTTGTGTTAGGAAGTTCTAAGTTTTTTAAAGTATTTTTTTTTTGTAATTTTTCTAGCATAATTATAAAAAAATAAAATATTGTGAATTTGACGTTTAATTGTGTATGCGTGTGTCTTCCCTCTAACATACCATGAAAGGGGTAGAAAATAAGGGTAAAATCAGATTAGTATCAGGTTAAAATTACTGAACAAAGCCTTGCCGAAAAATTGCTTGAAATTGTTGCTTTCGTTAAAATATTCTATACTAGCTGTGCTCCACGGTTTTACCCGCAGTGCTCCGCTCCTGTTGGTCTTAGCGTGATGATATATAGCTTTATAGCCTTCCTCGATAAATGGGCTATCTAACACCGAAATATTTTTTTCAAATCGGACCAGTAGTCCCCGAGATTAGCGCGTTCAAACAATTAACAAACTCTTCAGCTTTGTAATTTTAGTATAGACTAGCTTTCCACCCGCGGCATCGCCCGCGCAGTCAAAGAAAAACCCGCATATTTCCCGTTCACGTGGGATTTCCGGGATAAAACCTATCCTATGTCCTTTCTCGGGTATCAAAATATCTCTATACCCAATTTCATGCAAATTGGTTCAGTAGTTAAGGCGTGATTGAGTAACAGACAGACAGACAGAGTTACTTTCGCATTTATAATATTAGTATGGATTACGGTAATACGTTGAGCTCTATATTAACCATAAGCTCTATATTAAACTCAAACTATTCAATTAACAAAATTTACACTCGGCCGTTAAACCCAATCTAATTATTCCATAATTATGGCACCCATTTTATTTTTAAAGGAATGAAATGAAGAAAGCCTTTGATGCCGAAAAATCAAAAGCCCCTTCACCCACTAATTATATATTAAATAAATAATGAATGAGAAGTGACGAATAATTTCAATGCTTCGTAATTAATATTGCGAGAATATCTTTTTCATTACAATCGTGAAGGAAATAATTTAAATGTGGATTTATGAGTTGTGAAAAATACAATTCGAATGTATTTCGTGTTTAATTAACTTCGATAATATTGAATATTATTTTATTAGCGGTAGCTTCATATGACACTTTGATTATGAAGTATTTTATTACATTATAATTATTTTAAATAATAAATAAGTTTTCATTCATATTTGCTTGTTATAAATGCATGCGAATTAAATGTCAATCTCTTTATTCTACATATATTTAGATACGTAGAGTTAATGCTCGCAAAACACGTACGAATATAATATCTTATATATATAAAAATGAATCGCAAAATGTGTTGGTAAGCGCATAACTCGAGAACGGCTGAACCGATTTCGATAATTCTTTTTTTATTATATTCCTTGAAGTACGAGGATGGTTCTTATGTAGAGAAAACGTAAATATGTACCACGGGCGAAGCCGGGGCGGACCGCTAGTATTCTATAAGTATTAAACATAAAGTAAATTTAATTAAACTTTAAATTATTCAATTCGAATAGTTTTGAAGTGAAACTTCTTTAGGCGCGTTGAAAGTAAAATCTCAAGGGTAGTTGCAAGGCAATAGTTACCGTCATGTCATGGCGTAAGGCGACGATTTTGGTATCTTCGAATCTTGCCAAAGAAGTTTCACTTCTGACACGTGTGCTCGGCACACACGCTCTCTTTTATTTTTGTTGTACCTTTGCTTAAAATAGGATAATAACTTCTAAAATATTGAAAAACTCGCAATGTATAATATCTACCCACCCAATAGAAGCAGGGGTGAACAGCTAGTTAATACAGATAGAAGTGATTACTTAAGGTGATTGCAACGATCTGTTCCCAGCCAATATCCCGCTAGATGGCGCTGAATTCTACATTTCTAGTTTATTTGAGTTTTTGCGTAATTGGAATAGTTATCAAACCTAGGAATAGTCATGGCGGTTACTGAATATTATATTTTATTGAAATATGTTATATCATTGCCTTAAAATCCACCCAATTCGGTAAAATTATGCGTTTTAACATCTGTCATTGCATACAGGGTCGTTTACACACACAGACGTATACAAAAATGATAAAGATTTAACTCTAGATGGCGTGAATGTAAAGCGCGTCACACACGGTGAAGATACTACCTATAATATTTTATCTAATCTAGTAATATTTTATATTACAGTATCTTAAGGTATCCGGTATCAGCGTTCTGACCATCATTTTTCTTTTTTCGCTGTAGAACCGCCATCCTGTTACAAATGACCCACAAAGGAGAATGACCACGGGTGGTATCGGTAAAATTTTAGTTGTGCCACGTATTCGTTATATTGTTAATTCCTATTTGTATTTATAATGATCATATGTATCAATATTAAGTCTTAATTAAACCGGATAAATTGAAATAATAGTAAAAGTAAAAGTTTTTCTTTTGAAACATGTATGAACTTTCGCATTAGTAGGAAGTAGGATTGTTATAAAAATAAAAGTTATATTTGTTGGCGTAAACTATTTTATTGTAATTTTGGGAAATAAATAATGTCAAAATTGATTACCTACAATAAAACGCAGTTTTATTTTATTACCTACATTACACTATTGTTTTTTTTTTTATCAAAACATGTATTTGAAGTAGCAAATATGATATTATGCTGATCCAAGCATTTTCACTCAAAACTAATATCACTAATGATTTGTAAAAGTAAATTATTTCAAAATACATTTCATAACCAACAAGTAAGAATAATTATTCATACAACAACAAATCAAAAACACTATTTACTATGGAAAAAAAACCAGGAAGGTGAAAAACATATTTACGATTTCGATGCACTCGACTTTTAGTAAAATAATAGGTAAAAATATTATTATGGTTTTGATCACAGACATATCTGTGGTTTTGATTTTAGCTACTAGTATCAGAAAGCTGCGTGTTCAATGCACGTCGGGGTCCCACAACTGTGGAGGAAGGAAGGTAGAATACCTCCATCGAATAAGGGTGCACTCACACACATCAGTCACCGTCAAGTCACCGATGACTGATCGGTGACGGTTCGTGTACATATCCACAAACACCAGTCACCGTCATGTTGTCCGTCAGTCACGTCGCCGGTTTGACTGAATCATTGAACACATACATCAGGTTAGTCAGTGATTAGACGTGTGTCACGCTAGAGAACATGTAGCAATTGACGGTAGCACGACGCTGACTGAACTGAGACGTGACGGCACCGGGTGAGTGGGGATAAAAGTATGATACATGTATGGAAAGATTATTTGACGTGCCTGACCGGTGACGTCACTGATAGATTTCGTGCCGGCGACTGTCGTGTGGGAACAGAGTCATACTAGAACTATTGATACATAATTTTTTTAAATCCTGTCCGGTGACGTGCCGTGACGGTGACTGATGTGTGTGAGTGCACCCTAAGTGAAGTTTCTCGACATACTCGATTTGCCGGCCGGCCTCAATGAAGATTGTCCGAAAGTTGTATATATGTGCTCTGTAACGAAAAAATTTCGCTAGCGCGATTCAGAGTGAGGTGTCATACAATATACCTAATGAAGTTTTTCATCTTTTTATTTTACTGCAAATACAAAATAAAAATTAAACAATGGTAATGTAAATTCTAAACAAACTACTACCAAAATACAATTAGAACAAAAATCATTTGACTTGTTTATTTCACCCAGAGGCCAGAGGCGGCTCGTGACAAAATTGTATAGGTGTTCACTTGAAATAAAACAACGAAAATACAATAGCGTTCGGGATGATTTATTACAAAAAAATGAGCACCACATTTTATAAATGTCTATAACACTAAAAATTACAAAGTACAGGCTATTTCAAAACGAATTCAATGACTAGGTATCAATAATTAGTAAATCACCGAATTTGCATTCGCGAGCGTAGGTATCCATAGTGTTTGTCACTGACGGTCACTGACCTCTATAACTTATAGTTATAGAGGTCAGTGGTGTTTGTTGTGTAAACATGTATGTATTTGAGTAGTTAGTAGCATATTATATTCTGAATTTCTGATCCATGCCTATTCACTCAAAACTAATAACACTAATGATTTGTAACAGTAAATTATTTCAATAGGTAGGTATTTGAACATTTCCCAACAAGACGTAAGAATAATTATTCGTAGGTATACAAGATACAATAACAAATCTAATACACTATTTATTATTTTATTATTTACTAGCGGTCCGCCCCGGCTTCGCCCGTGGTACATGTTTACGTTTTCTCTCCATAAGAAGTAATAGCTAGAGAGCTAGCGCAAAGCTACCTGTATGTATTTGACCAGACCTGGATTTTTGTGTGTTGATTCCCCTATACCTACTATACATGAGATGAGGAGTCACTAAGCCCAGAGTGGTGGACGGGGCGCGCGCTTAGGTAAGACAGGTGGAAATTTTTGGCGAACTTTGAAACCATTTGACCACGTCTGCCATTTTGATATTTGAAAATAGATTATTATTACTATCGGAAAATAACAATGGCAGACCATTATCACGCGGATAACATTCTGGCAGACACTTATGAAAGTGCTGAAAAAAATACAATTTTGAAAGTATTTGACCAGATCTGCCATTCATATATTTTATTTATTAGGGTCTTAAAAACTTATTTTCGAAACGGCAGACATTTTCATTGCGTACAGACTTCAGCAGACAACAAAACTTTACAGACTTCAGCAGTCAACAAGACTTAGCTTCTACATGGTCAGATGTATATATGTATTACGTTCCCTGACCTTACATCAATGATTTACTTTATTAATGTTTTTATGGTCATTTACATTTAATTTTGAAAACTATGGAATAAAATTTATAAATTTGATGATACAAAACTAAATATACATTTGTAAAGAATCTCAAATATAAAGTTGTGTTGCAAATAACAAATCATCATTTAAATATTTAGTTTATTTCTTTATTTAAGAAACAATTAACAATTACAAAACAACATAAAAAAACACGCATGCATTTATTGAAATGTTCATTCATCATCACTATCGTATGGCGTTGTGTGACTCGTCTTCATAATCCATTGAATCGGATTCTGTAAAAGTAAAACGTAAATTATATAATAAAAGAAATGAGTCATTATAAACTTACCTAGTAAGGCAATGCCTTTGATGTCGCACGATGCCGCCGCGCCGCCAGTGTAGGTACTTCTGCTGCTACATGAAAATATGCTAGGGTTGCAACAAATGGGAAATAAAACAATTGTGATTATTACTATTATGATGTAATCATTTATTCATATTATGTACATTCAAAACAATTGCTATTATTAAATCTGATGTAATTATTTTTTCATAAATATATAATTATTATTAATTACATAATATATTGCACTGTGAAATATTTACGTATCACTTTATTTTTGATGTTCTTAATTGTCTTTTATAAAATTTAAGTGACGCATTCGCATTGGGATCAACAATCCGATAAGAAAAGAATGGAGACAACATATACATAGCTTTGATTTCAATTCTACAGATACAAAATATACAATCTATCTAAAATGATACAACGGATGTTTCCTGCGTTTTCTCGTCAAAATACCGAAACAACGTAATTATTGTATAGTAGTTGGGCGTGAAAGTAAAAAAACAAATGAAAAGTGTTTTCCATATGATTATTTATTAAATTTACGCGATTAAGAATAATTTCAACGATACAATTTAGTAACCGAGAATTCAGAGGATTAAAGAAAATACCTGCCTGATCATTTTATCAAACTCTAAAAGAATTATGGTTATTTCGCATCACTCGGTTTATTAGTTTGGTAATAATTATTAAAGGTAGTTACAACCCTAGCCATTGAGTCGAACGGTAGGCAACACAATATCGACTTTGTGCGGGTACATATGGTACATTTCTTCTTGCTGTGAAGCGTAATTATTATTATTAAGATTTTTTAGGCTATTTTGAATCAGCTGTTCTAATTTAATTCTAGAAATTTATTAAAACGTGATTTTTTTAAAAGTATATTATGAGTTTATAAATACCTCAACCAATAGTTATTGTGTCCTATCCTCATTTCTTTATATCTTGGTAGTTAACTAAAGTGTTAAATTTACATAACCTCAACAACAACATTTACACTGCCACTGCACTAAAACTAAACTAACTAGCTCTCTAGCTATAAGAACCATCCTCGTACTTCAAGGGATATAATAAAAAAAGAATTATCGAAATCGGTTCAGCCGTTCTCGAGTTATGCGCTTATCAACACATTTTGCGATTCATTTTTATATATAAGACTAGCGGTCCGCCCCGGCTTCGCTCGTGGTACATGTTTACGTTTTCTCTACATAAAAACCATCCTCGTACTTCAAGGAATATAATAAAAAAAGAATTATCGAAATCGGTTCAGCCGTTCTCGAGTTATGCGCTTACCAACACATTTTGCGATTCATTTTTATATATAAGAAGATATACTAGCGGTCCGCCCCGGCTTCGCCCGTGGTACATAATATTTACGTTTTCTCTACATAAAAACCATCCTCGTACTTCAAGGAATATAATAAAAAAAGAATGATCGAAATCGGTTCAGCCGTTCTCGAGTTATGCGCTTACCAACACATTTTGCGATTCATTTTTATATATAAGATAAGATTATGTGAAAATAACCAGGAAGGTGAAAAACATATTTACGAAAACATAGTAACATAATATGGCTGTCGCTACAATAATTATATTTCAATTTTATCTTTTTATACCTAGTAGAACTGGCCGACGAATAAAAAAAATCGTATTAGAATAAATACAATAAATTACGGAACAAAAAAAGGATTGTAACTGAATTAGGTATGTTTGTTTCTGGGCGCACCGTTTTCGACGACGCGACGCGCGACGTAAGCGTATAGGTATAGGTACCTACTTTGCTAAAACAAACTAATAAAATTGTGTGTCTGTCTGGAATTTCGGAAAAGCATATTTTGCAAGTTTGTAATTACTTTGATAGTTTACCGATTTATAATAATTGTAATTGTAATTGTATAATATATAATTTGCAATGTGGTGAAATTTCATAAAAATCACGGGCCAATTTTTTGTTTTGAATCCCACCGAAAATATAATTCCGCGCGCAAATCATAGCGCGTGTCAATGAAATCAAGAATGTTTTATATCAAGCCGACGCGGACGACGACGCGACGCCGAACAAAAGTACCTACGACGGACGACCACGCTTCGAGTTGCCAAACAACATGAGTAATAAATTGTTTACAAAAAAAACAAGCTTTCCATTTTTCTGTATGAGTAGACAGAACTTCAAAACGCCACCTGCTACGGTTTATATTATGAACGATTGTTATAAAAATAAAAGTTATATTTGTTGGTGTAAACTATTTTATTGATCAATAATTTTGGAATTTAAAATTGTCAACATTGATTACAATAAAACGCAGTTTTATTTTATTACACTATTGTTTTTTTTATCAAAACATGTATTTGAAGTACCATATAATATTATGCTGATCCAAGCATTTTCACTCAAAACTTATATCACTAATGATTTGTAAAAGTAAATTATTTCAATATACATTTCATAACCAACATATAAGAATAATTATTATTATTCCTACCTACAACAACAAACCTAAAACACTATTTACTATGGGAAAATAACCAGGAAGGTGAAAAACATATTATTATTTACGATTTCGACGCACTCGACTTTTAGTAAAATATAGTAGGGAAACATAATATTATGGTTTTGATTTTTGCTACTAGTATAAGAAAACTGCGTGTTCAAACTACTTGTTTGTCTGTCTGAAAATTCGGAAGTACTTTGGTAGTTTACCGATTTATAATAATATTGTATATATCGTTGTTTAAAAAATATTCAAACACAATAAAATATGATATATGTACTGATTTATCACTGGTTTCAGTGATGAACTGATGAGTCAATTATAGCCACTATACTTTCGTCATACGTGTGTATGATTGATGTGATTTGCAACGTGGTGATATTTCAGAAAAATCACGGGTCAAATTGTCCCACCGAAAATATAACTGCGTTATAAGAATAACTATACCTACGATAAATTATACATAATACAATATAGTCTCAAATGCATACTAGTGAAATATTTTATTTGAATCAATAAAATAAAAAAAAAAAATAAAAAATAATAATAATACAAAAATAAATTCACAACACAAGAAAATCCGCGCGCAAATCATAGCGCGTGACAATGAAATCAAGAACTTTCGAGCCGACGCGGACGACGAAGGAGCCTAACAAAAGTACCTACAATCATAGGCGGCTCGTGACAAAATTGTATGGCCGTGTTCACTTGAAATAAAACAACGAAAATAGGTACCTACAATAGCGTTAGCAGTACAAAAAAAATGAGCACCACATTATAAATGTCTATTTATACCTCAGACCAATAAAAAAGTATAGACGGAGCTGTCGCAAACAATCGGGGCGAAATAAGTGAGGACTAGTCTCGGCTTTGTGTGCGTAACTTGGTGTAAGACATCGTAGATTTGCGCATGTGTGCTAGAGAAAAATGTTGCAAGCGTTGCGATGCGACTCCCAAGTGCGAGAGATATACTTTAGTGAAAAGTGTTATTAGTATGTAGTATTGTTGTGTATTATTAATTTATTATGTATTTGTCTTGGGTGTATGAAATGAAAGATAATTTCTTTTAATGACAGTTAGGTATTTATTTTCATTTTAAATACAATTATGAAAAAAAAATCTAATTTAAGAAAACACACAACATTTTATACGTGAATGGATAAATGAATGACAATAATGCGAACCATGTATGCTCTAGCTTCTGTCTTCAGAAAGACATGATATTTCGCTTTTATACACACTTCTCATAAAAAAAATCCAAATGCCTATAAAAAACAAAAATATATTAATGATAATTTAATGCCCTTTATGTTGTGACAGTTTTTTGTAATGTAGTAATTTTGCTTACTTTGTAAAGTACTTAGTATTCGTAAAAAATTACGATTTCCCTTACTTTTGGGAAAAAAATAATGTTTTTAACTTGCAACACTGACACAATGGCGTGTTCCGAGAAAGTATGTCTAGTATTTTTACGATTTTGTTTAAAATATACAGCAAATAGGTTACTTATTTGTGAAAAGTTATCCCAGAAGCTTTATTTTTAAAACAGGAATTGTTTTTGCAACACTTTACAACACAGGACGGCATAATTTCGCAATTATTAGGTATTGTTTACTACGTCATGCGCGCTCGCTTACTCGCTGCAGACTACCGCACAGCCGTCTTCATATTTCCGAATCGTCTTCATATTACGTGCCTCACTTGTAGGAGCGCAATGTTCCGTCTATACTTTTTTATTGGTCTGAGATTTATACACTAAAAATTATAGAGTATTTCAAAACGAATTCAATTATTATTTAGCAATAATTAGAAAATCCCCGAATTTGCATTCGTGATCGTATTCATAGTGTTTGTCTACACTAATATTATAAAGAGGAAAACTTTGTTTGTTTGTTTGATTGTAATGAATAGGCTCATAAACTACTGGACATTTTACCAATGTTTGCAAGTTTGTGATTACTTTGATAGTTTACCGATTTATAATAATTGTATACTTATATCATTGTTTAAAAATATTCAAACACAATATGATATAGGTACTGATTTGTCACTGGTTTCAGTGATGAACTGATGAGTCAATGTTAGCCACAATACTAATCACTTTCGTGATTCGTCATACATGTGTATGAACTATGATTGATGTGATTTGCAATGTGGTGAAATTTCATAAAAATCACGGGCCAATTTTTTGTTTTGAATCCCACCGAAAATACATATATTACTAATTGCGTTATTAGAATAATTAATTACTATACCCACGATCAATTATTACAATTTACAATATAGTCTCAAATGCATACTAGAGAAACATTGCAATTTGAATCAATTAAAATGCATAGCATACAAAAATAAATTCACAACACAAGAAATTCCGCGCGCAAATCATAGCGCGTGTCAATGAAATCAAGAATGTAATTTTATATCAAGCCGACGAGCGACGACGCCGAACTAAAGTACCTACAGTACCATTTACCTTCAGTGTACAATACAGTTTACAGACCTACGACGGACGAACAATAATGAGTAATAAATAAAAAAAAACATAGTTTCTAAGGTCATTAGTTTTATTTTATTTTATTGTTATTTTCTTTGAACGATTGGAAATGAAATTACTCAATTTTTACACAGAACTTTGATTTATTAGAATTATGCTCATTATGCATAAGATAACGAACGCGAATGCACGACATCTAGCGCGTCAATGTCTAAACATCGCCTTTCGTTTAGACATTGACGCGCTAGATCTGTAATAAGTATATAGTCTATGCGCTAGATGTCGTGCTTTATGTCGTGTTTCGCTTGGCAAAAGTCACGCACACTACTGTAGAAGTGTCAAATTTTTCCGGTATTTTACTGTTGTTTTTCTAAGTAAATATTGTAAATTATTGATTAAAAAGGTCGAACGCGCACACATTTCATTATAGAGAAGTGATAAAATGATTAGTTTTAAAGAAATAGTGTCTGTGTTAAGTGTTTAGAGGTAATCAAAAATGTATGGAGGGACGGTCGGAACATCAACCTTAATATATTCCACGAATCCATTTGACCAGGAACACCCTATGAGTCACGCGTGTCACGCAAAGTGACTCAGCGGTTGAATTTTTACCGCCATTTTGATTTTGTCGCGTGTTGAAAATCTAATTATAACTTCCTTTGAATTTGAATGCGAGACGAATGTTTTATGACTAATTCTATATTTATCTGACTTTTATTGGGGCTAATTTATTTTGGTTGCAATTTTGTTCAGTGTAATTTGTTTTTCGTATAATTGGACTGTCAAAAATGCTTAAGGAAAAATATATTATTATTCTATATAATAAAAATGAATCGCCAAATGTGTTGCTAATCGCAAAAGTAGAGAACGGCTCTATCAATTCCGCATTGTAAACGATTTGTGAAGGCACAAGGAAATTTATAATTATGGAGAGACACCACGAAAACAGGGCAATAAGACAAAACAACGTCTGCTGGGGCAGCTAGTGTATTATTAGATTATCTAATATGTAATGTTAGAAAAAAGTAATAAAAAAAAGTATTCACACATGGGTTAGAGCCCCTTAGAAGCGAATGTTCAAGATCATCATCAGAGAGACCATTCTCTCATCTCACTCTTCGACTCATCTGAGAGTTTGCTTTATTTTATGCAATAAAATTATGACTCTTATTATTATTCTCTCTGTAACTTTAACTATTTGATAAAATGTGTTTTTCAGTTGCTTCATTTCCCTTTACAATCAAAACAAATACAAGACATAAGTAAATGAAATAAATTAACTATCAATTCAGCTATTAGTAAGATTATCCTTAAAATCATATTATTATTATACTAGCTTACCGCCTGCGGCTTTGTCCGCTTTGTCTAAAACCTAATAAATTATATACTAAAACCTTTCTCTTGAATCACTCTATCTATTAAAAAAACCGCATCAAAATCCGTTGCGTAGTTTTAAAGATTTAAGCATACAAAGGGAAATAGGGACATAGAAAGCGACTTTGTTTTATACTATGTAGTGATGATATAAACAAATAATATCCTTAAAATCATATTATTATAAGAAGTTTTCTTGGCTGCAAATACAAAGCAATCCAACATCCCAATACAGTTAGTCCTAACCTCGTATAGTATATTCCAATTGGCATAACTACTTGCACATGCTGTATATTATATTATGCAAAAGCCCGTTAGAAGCAAATGCTAATTGTCAGACTTGGCAACTAAATTGATATAACAGGGTAGGTACCTAGTCATTATAGGATTGTTCCAGTATCTATCGAAATAAAACTATAAAACCGCGTTGCAACGTAAAGGAAGGACAAACAGAAAAACACTTTCGCTTTTATAATATTGTGGAAGAGTAAAAAGTAAGATAAAATGAGATAGGTGACGATATTCTGTACGATTTTAATGATAATTCTATATATGACACACTTTTCTACAATGTTATATGTATACTTTTTCATGTCTTCAAATAATAAACTAGAATAAGCGAAACATGAAATGCAAGAAAAATATTTGAAGTGAAACTTCTTAAGCGCACTGAGAGTAAAATTTCAAAGTCGCGTCATTGCAATACCGTCACGTCATGAAGTAAGGCGACGATCTTTTAATCTTGCTAAAGAAGTTTCACTTCTGACACGTGTGCTCATCATACATGCTTTTTTTTTCAATAAGTGGGATCATTGGTAGTTACAATCTAAATCAAATAATTAGTCCCCTCCAACGTGTTAAATTTACAAAATTACCTCCCTATTAAACAGTCTTCAAATAAACCCATTACAAAACTTTACAATGTTCCAGAATAAAATAACAGATGTCTCCTTTTTAATGTTCATTCTTTCAGTTTATTGCTTACTGCATTCGGCGTATAAAAGTGTCGTTGTAACCTTAAATTTTCACCGTAAAAGTTTACGTGACATAGGAAAGCATTGAACACAATCGCGCACTTTGAAACAACCATTTTGAATGACATTTTCATGCTATAACTTCTATAGTTAAACAGTGGAAAATGTTCGAGAGGATTGTTCTCATTTTTTTTTGTAAAATTTTAGCAGCGATAGGTTAGAGTAATAAATAACTGGAAATACTGCTCATTAAGAACAAGATTTGCTAGAAATTCAGATCTCCGTGTATTTTTAGTTACGATAGAAAAGTTTTTCGAACATTTTACCTTACGTACGTTACAAGTAAAGTGAATGGTTATCAAATAAACTCATGTATATCCATACACTAACTGTGCCCTGGGGTTTTACCCGTAATGTTCCGCTCATGTTGGAGCGTGATTGTATAATAAATAGTCTATAGCTTATCTCGATGAATAGGCTATCTAACACCGAAATTAATTTTCAAATCGGACCAGTAGTTCCTGGGATTAGCGTGTTCAAACAAACAAACTTCATGGTCTTCAGCTTTATAATATTAAGGATTATATGAAGAATTCTATGAGCCGTACCTACTACGCCACTCTAAGTTAACAAGAGGTTTAAGAAAATAAATTGAATTACTTAACTTAATATCACTTAATTATCTTTATTAGACTCTGTTTAGACTTTATTAACAAGTTCTAAACCGACGCTGTCAAACTTTTAAACACGAATAATGGTTAGGGAGCCAGGTGCAAATTTGGTTCATTATTTCCTCTCAAGAGATAATTCGTCAGAAGCATCAGAGTATAGTATTATAAAGCCTCGTGAACGTCAGCTGGCGCTCAGTTGGGGGGGTGAGCGGTTGTAGCCTCCCGCGCACGTAGGAAAAAAAATACATTCATTCATTCATTTCCTCTCAGCTAAAAATTTGTCAAATTGTAGCTAACCCAATATCTCAACGAAAAAAAATAATCAGCTGGTTACAACATGGTGTATTATACGTCAGCTGGTGTCTCGAACATGAAAGTTAAATTTAAAGAAAAATTTATTTTCCGTTATTTCCTCTCAAACAAAAATTTACCTGATGATAGCTTATATGTAACTGTGGATAAATATATATGTCAGCTGGCTGTATCTTGGTGGAAAAACCGTCAGCTGATACGGGAGGCTACAACCGCTCTTCCCCCCAACCGAGCTCCAGCTGACGTTCACGAGGCTTCATTATACTATACTTTGATGCATTTTACTAATTACCGCTTGAGAGGAACTTGGTCATAAAATCTGTTCCTGGCTCCCGGACCATAAATAATTAGATGATACTTTATCTTTAACTAGCGGTCCGTTCTCTCAAGTTGGATCGAACTGCATAATATGGTGTGCGAATTTTATTATAATCGGTTAAGTGGTTTAGGAGTCCATTGAGGACAAACATTGTGACACGAGATTTATATATATTAAGATAAGGTACACAAAATACATTCGAATTGAGATCCTTTTTTAAGTATATAAATACAATTAATTCATAGCACTTTTTATTCAACATTTTAAATAAACATAGTGCCTTATACAACTGATTTATATCCATAGGTTAACGATTGATTCATGTTCAGTACTAATTACATTTGCATGTTATCTATTACTAGCTTTCCGCCCACGGATTCGCCCACTTTATCTACAACCTAATAAATTATATACTAAAAACTCCCTATTGTACGACTCTATGTATTAAAACAACTGCATCAAAATCCGTTGTGTAGTTTTAAAGATTTAAGCATACATATTGATATAGGGACAGAGAAAGCGACTTTGTTTTATAGGTACTATGTTGTGATGTAACACTAGCTTTTCACCTGCAGCTTTCCCCGCGTTGTCAAAGGAAAACAGATTTTCGAGATAAAAATTATCCTATGTGTTAATCCAAGTTACTCTCTATGTGTGTGCCTTTAATTTCATTTAAAGCAGTTCAGCAGTTTTTCATCACCGATTTTGCGTAGGATCATAAAGGATTAACAAACAAACATACAAACTTTCGCATATTAGTAGTATCTATATGAGAAATGCTAATTTGAAACTTGGCTGTCTACGATATAGGTCTGAAAACGGTCACATCGACCCCAATACAGTTCCGATATTTCGTGTATACAGATCTTATCGATAATTGGCCTACTGAATTTGAAATATATTTACCCTCTTGAAAATGTAAGCAATTTTAATGTAATCTAGCATATTATAAGATTAAGCACATTACAAGATAAGCAAAAGCTAACAAGATAGAGTTGCTAAACATTTATCGAATCGATCAGAATTCTATAGTGATCTAAAAAACGTTACAAATTTTATCTTTAACAATTTTTGACGCGACAACGTCTGATTATTCGATAGAGCCGGCTGCACGCACGAAAAAACATGACTCATGCGGCGTTACCTCGCTCTGAGGCGTTCCATGTAAGGCTTGAAGTGCAAGCGAGAGCGCGGAACGAGCGACAAAGAAGCACAATCGGACGTTGTCACGTTCAACTATCGTCAGTAAACCGACTTCCAACAGACAACCAATTTTTTTATAAACGTTTTACATGGTATATCACGATATCCATAGACTTTCATATTTACTCCAACATAAACAAAATGATCTTACATTAAGGGACCTCTAACTTTCACTATAGAATACCATAATATGAAACGTACACGAACACCTTCAAAAAAGTTGTAAAAATTAAAACATCCTTTTGACAAGAAAATTTACTATTAAGTACTATAATTTCGAATTAATTCCAACATAACCACTACGAAAGTAATCTTAAATACTTGTTTAGATTGAAGAAACTAAATCTCTATAGTTATGCTAACGTTCTGTGAGGAAACCCAGGTGTAAAACAAAAACCACGCCATCAAAGGAAGAGTTTATAAGCACTTATACATTATTATTATATGCAAAATTTGATCCAATATAAAGTTGACATCATGTTTTTCATTAAAAAGGCTTTTAAACTTGTCGGTGACAGTTTTATCCGCAATTCATATACAATTTTTCAGCTTTTAAAATTCAATTAACAATACTTTAATGGGCTTAATGGAAGCCACAAACGTTTTTAGAATATTTTTAAACTTTCAAACGGAAAAGCATTTGATTGTGTTCATTAAAATGGACTTAATCAAAGAGATGACGCAAATCTATTATTATTTATTTTTTAACTTTGATGTTACTTGTATTGCACGCCTCATAAGCGAAGCGTTGAGGTGGGTACTACTGTCACTTCGCGCAAAACATCTGATTTTTCAAACTTAAAATGTCTTTATGTATCATACATTGCACTTGTAAGATAATACATACACACACATATTAAGAAAAAACACTATTTTTAACGTTCATGATATTTTTGATGTCATTTTTGTTATTTAAACTAGTTAAAAAACAGTTTAAAAAAGTTCTGTCTTGGACGTCCGTGTGTCTGTATGTGCGGATCCTTTTTCTTGTTAACACGATAGCGACCGAAATACTTTACTAATCGAGTCTTTTTTTCTCTTACGCTTGAGTATGCTCAGGAATAGAACCCTTTCATTTTTCAGGGTCTGATTCGATGTGGTTTAATTGTTATTAAATAAACAAAAATAATAATTAATAAATATTTATTAAAAAAAAATTATGAGGCGTGCACTTTTGGATTTTCCAAATTATTTAATTTAATTATTATATAATATGTATTTCATGACATAACCTACTTTTACAAAATTAAGCTTTTTGTTACTTTGAACTACATAACAGATAAATGTTAAAATATCGAGATTCTGGAAACAGGAAAAGTAATTTCAGAATTAATTCATATTGTATGAATTTTAACAAAAGATAAAATAATAATTATTTAAAAATATTTACCTTAATAATTGTATTTACTACGTTTACACGTGTCGCAATTTTGATGAGGTAAAAAATAATATTGACTTACAAAATTTACCTTATCTAATAATATAACAAAACAAAAAATTACGTCCAATTAATTTATCTTGAGAATGTCTGTAATAAATGAGAAACCTTACAAATAATTAACGTCTTATTTTCTTTCCAGGTCGTTCCGAACCAGGGGTGATACCATCCATAGTTGGCTTCACCAAAGACTCCGTGGCCCACGAATCAGACCGCTTGGCACCTGGTGACAGGATCTGCAGCGTCAATGGCATCTCCACAGCAAGGCTCACCAACGATGAAGTATTGCGCTTACTGGATAACGTGGAAGAGAGGGCGTCGCTGGAAGTGGAGTACTATATGCCTAACTATGGTAAAATACGTACTCTTTTTTACGTAAAGTGCTTGACCACGATCTAGCCTGCTACTAAGCCAAAATGTGGTCTAAGAATTAAGTTGGGGCGCGCTTTTAGAACTCATATTATATATGAAATGGGAAGTTTGATTGTTCTGCATAGGCAGCATTTGATAAATGTGAATCGATTTTCTCGAAGTTTATCATCATGCTTTCATGCGCTGTAGAACCAAGCATTTTTAATCCGTTTTAAAAAGGCAATTTATTAAAGTATGAGCATACGCAGGTAGCAATAATTGTAGTATTACAATATTTTTTCCCTATCAACCTATAAAAATTATAGCTGTATCGGTATTTAACAAGTACATATATGTCTCTTAGTATCTTAAAATATTAAAAGTACAATGTACCACATAAAGGTTTTAATCATAGAACCGTGCAAAAACTGACTTCACCCAACTTCCCAACAAATTGATGTTAATTATTCCGTAAACGCTGCCTGTGTTTAACGTTTTGTTTTTGTTGAGCCCCCGAAAGCTTCCTTTTACTCTTGGCCAAAAAATATTTATTCACGGTTAAGTATTCTCGGAAAGCGAGGAATTTTAGGAAATGTTTGGTGCAGGCGTGCTCCTGTTATATTTTTAACAATGGATATGATGTTAATGTTATATGAAAAGATATGCAAACAATAGGTACATTTTAGTAGAAGGTTAAGTATGTTAACGAAAAATGAAAATTAAGAGAAGTATTCTGATGTGCTATTATGAATTTACTATTTTATCACTAACTAACATACAAACTTTATTTATTCAGAATCTCTGCAGCACGTCTTAAAGGTACTTACCATTTTTCTACACAACATTTTACACGTCAATATCAAAAGAAAATTTCTTACAGCGTCCCAAAACTCCCTGTACATAACAACGAAGCTAGCGGAAGTTCCTGTAGAGAAGATAAACGGATCCCTTGGCATCACGATACGAGGTGGTCACCCAGAGAACTCTGCTCCCAGCGCTGATCTGGTTCTGAACAGCCGGTCCCTGGACGCTCAGCCTCTGGTGGTGACCCATGTTAGACCGGGAGGAGCTGCGTATAACACTTCTAGAATAAAACCTGGGGATCGTTTGTTGAAAGTTGATCATGTAAGTTGAAGCCACACAGGTAGAGTAAGTTGAAAATATTAAATAAGTTTAGGATAAGCTTTATATTAATGTGAAAAACCAACAAACAGATACATTAATAGTATTAATTCATAAATGCCTTAAAACAAATATGTACATTGCACTAAATTACGAATGTTGAGATTGCCACATTGAAATTAAATAATAATAAAAGCTAGCTGTCAGGTTTCATTTTCAGGTATATTTTACAGGTTATTTTTCACAACTGCCGTAGAAGTTATATATAATAATAAGCCACAATGATTATGTAATAGAGCCTACAAGTGATAACTGCGTTAAAAACAACCGACTTCAAACTTGCACTTGCAACATTTACAAATACAGTCAAAAATGCTCATAAAATAAAAACTACTAAGCCTATCCGAATAAAATTTTTATGGGACCAATTCGACACCATCCCGCATCGAACAAAAAAAGAATCACGTAAATCGGTTCAGAAACCTCGGAGTAATCGGTGTACATACATAAAAAAAAAACATACCGGCCGAATTGATAACCTCCTTTTTTTGAAGTCGGTTAAAAACATTATGCATTAAATTTAAAATATGTACTTTTAATTGTGTTTATGTTTTTTTTTTTCGAGTTATTAAAATCATGCATTAAGGTACTTACCAGATATTTTATAAACGTTGTTATTGTGGTAGTAGAACATTATGACGTGTATTTAACATAATATAATTTTTAGTTTTAATTTTTATTTTATGATCATTTGCTATTTCCACAGATATCCCTCACAAACAAAACACTATCCGAAGTACATCAGATCCTACAAAACTGCCCCCAAGTAACCAGCCTAACCATCGAATACGACGTATCAATCATGGAATCCGTGAAGCTGGCCACCGGACCCTTACTCATTGAGATCGAGAGACCCTGTAATGAAGACCTGGGCTTATTTCTGAGTAATCAAAGATATTCTGATGACGTATACAGTTCGGGTTCGGATACGTATCAGCGTGTAGGGAGTTCCAATGCTATTTATATTGATAGCATTCTACCGGCAAGCATTAGTGACAGGTGAGGGGATTGTTTATCCTTTGCGTTAATGAACATGCGTTGATTTTCATAACTCAGCAGTTTATATACGTTTATAGTTATAGTATGTCATGCTTAACATGTATTTCTTGAAATTTGTCAAACAATATGAAGTAGATAAATAAATGGTTTGAGAATTTGTTTATTGAAAAATTCATAAATTACTTTTGATACTATTTGCAAGGGGTATTTACCTTTTTGCTACCGATTTCTTTGTTCAAGAGATAAGGTAACCTCCGAACTTTACTTCAACTACTATTACTTCTACCAAACTTTATCGTAACTTAGAGTCTCCAGTCTTTCGTACTGCTAGTCTTTCATACTCCACCCCTTGCAGATGTGGTGCTCTTCATCCTGGCGACCAGCTCCTGGCTTTCGATGACCACGTGATCGAAGGCAGCAACTACACAGCTGAAGAAGTAATGTGCTATTTGGAGAACAGCGAGCCTGGTTACACTCGGCTGCATATCGCTCCACGGCATATACTGGCGCATGGTGGAAGATTTCCTAGAGGTAAGAATTTTATATTATTTCGTTACAATTCTTGGAGGACGTTCTTTATAGAGGAGTAGATCTTTAGTCTGTATAGTAAAGTGGTTTAATTGTACGATCGTGAAGTCAACATAATATTTTATCAATGTAAAAATCGACTTCAAGTGTCAAATATAAAAACATTTTTTTTTTTAATATTATAAACGCATATGTTACAATCAAAACTTATTAAATAGTTATTACACGAAACATTTTGGTATCATATTAGTGAAAGAATATATCTGTCGATCCTATATCAATGATAAATTACTCAAATAAATAACGGTGTTTTACGGTTTACTGTTTAAACAGGATTCACGCTCCCTTAGGTCTATCGCGTAATTTATGTATGGTACATGAGTTAGTTCAAATAAACCAAACTACAGATTCTAAACTATTGACAGCGGGATGATACATTGAAACTTGTGTTCAATATTGTTCAAGAAGTTTGTCTCACTTCCTTATTATAAGGCGGGCTACACAGAGCGAGCAGCCTCGCGAAGCAATTTCTACGCAAAATAGCTCGATCTGTGTGGTTTAGCAGAGGAAATAGAGTTTCAGGATAAAAGTGCATAGAATGTATAAGTTAAAAATTAACAATAAAATAGTTAATAGGCAGCCCATGAATTTTAATTCTGTGTATTTGCTATAACAATGTATATTATAGGGACAAAGATACCTTAAAAAATATTGAGTTTCTTGCCGATACATCACGGTAGAAGCGAACATCCGAATCGGTGGTAGTTTTAAAAAATGCCAATCCACAAACAATCGTAAAAGTTTAATGAATAAAAATAAGTTTTTGTGAGTTTGAGTTTCACGTGTTTCCTCGGCCGAGCCACGAGCTGTTTGCAGCAATGGCTTCGCGAGGATGCTCGCTCTGTATAGATCCCGCTTAAATGGTTTCAACAAATAGTCTAATTAACTAGTAAGTTTGGTAGTAACGTTTAATAAGAAAATAAATGTATCTCGATATTTAAAACTAGAGCGCACGCGCGGGGGACATAGGTCACCCAGTGTATTATATTGCTAAATATTTTTTTAAAGAATCGTGCTTGAGTGTTGTTGTCTCAGGTATTCCCCGACTACCAATCACCGGACATTTTAGCAGCGTGTCAGCTTCCTTGGTGCAACGAAGTGTACTCTGCGAAAATATTAAAGTACATGGGTGACGCATGTCCCCCGCGCGAGCGTTCTAGGAAGTTTTTGAAATCATACAATTACGAGTGAAAATCAAGTATACCGCTTTTATTTTTTACTGCTCTTATGATCAATTTATACTTTTAAGAAATTATTAATATATGAGTAACTCAAATCGAAATAAAATACTCATATTCGAGTGCTAGGACATACTTATTTTTTATTGAAAATAAAATTTTATTGGATAAGAACAACTTATTCTTAAACTTTATAATTAGATGATTATTTTTAACAAATTTGTAGTTTCCAAAGTAAAAAAAACTAATTGATCACAATAAGTAAAAAATTAGTTACTTTTCACAGAGGTTTATGTTTAGCTCCTAATTTAAGTAAAATGAGAAAATATTGATATTTCTTTTTGTTTCATCACTTAAAAATAAAGTTGATTCATAAACAAGTACTTCGTTTACTTTTTAAACTACGATTTTTATGAAAAAAAACGTGCGTCGTATTGGGTGACATATGTAACCCACGCGTGCACTCAAGGAAAATTTTAGGCGCGAGCGCTCTAGTGCTAAGCTTGTAAATAGAAAACCTTCATTAGCTGAGATTTGCGGGCAAGTAGGTGATTACCCTGCCTGGTAGTCGTTGTTTTTTATTATCCGAGATTAACCACTATAGAGAAGGTTCCATTAACCTATATGGAGGTGATAGATAAAAGCCTAAAAGCTTAGGCGGTTCTATGGTCAGGGCTTTAACTATCGTATCAGAGGCATTGAAGTTACTTCTTTGAAAAATATTGTGTTATGTATGAATCAGCAAGGCAAATAATTTATGTTGGATTATTTACAACTAAAAAAATTTGATTGTCTGTAAAGTCGCTTTACTGACGATAGTTGAACGTGACAACGGCCGATTGTGCTTCTTTGTCGCTCATTCCGCGCTCTCGCTTGCACTTCAAGCCTTACATGGAACGCCTCAGAGCGAGGTAACACCGCATGAGTCAAGTTTTTTCGTGCGTGCAGCCGGCTCTATCGAATTATAAGACGTTGTCACGTCAAAAATATGATTGACTAGATTTCCGCCCGCGGCTTCGCCCGCGTTTTCAAAGGAAAACCCGCATAGTTCCCGTTCCCGTGGGATTTCCGGGATAAAACCTATCCTATGTGTTAATCCAAGTTACCCTCTATATGTGTGCTAAATTTCATTGTAATCGGTTCAGTAGTTTTTACGTGAAAGAGTAACAAACATCCATACATCCATACATCCATACCTCCATACATCCATACATCCATACAAACTTTCGCCTTTATAATAGTATTAAGAATAAGATTAAGATTAAGATTAAGATGATGAATTCAATACTGCAAAATTTATCTTTATATTTTTAATGATTTAGGGTGCTTTTCCACCAATCTAAGCGAGGATGTGTATCGAGGATGGAGGAATGTGTTTGTAAATAACCAATAGTATCGCTTCAAACTACAAACTAAATGAATATGATTGGATTTACAAAAACGTTAATAATACGAAAAATATTGAAAAAGTATATAAGTCGAAAAATATTGAAAATTGTATTATTTATTTACTTTGTGAAGCGGAAAAGTGAAATAAAAAAAAACATTTTATGATGGATTCAAACGAATCTGTTTTGAACAGATACTAATGTTTTATATTTTACAGAAAACTCAATATCCGGTACTTTGAACCCGAAGAAACATCGCCAGCGGTTTCGACAGAGTTCCATGCCGAAATTGGGTGTCCCTGATGATTATGGTAAGATTTCCTATTTATCTACTATGATGTTTTGTATATTAATGTGTATTTACCTGCATAATAATTATCGTAGGAACTAATATGTAGCGGCTTTATATATTTTGGATAGCAAAATAAAACAACTGAGTGACAACCTCTTTATATTGCAGCCAATTACAAATGAAACTAACATAATACCAATACATAATACCCGGCTTCGACCGTGGTACATATTTCGCAATAAAAGGTAGCCTATGTTCTTTCTCAGGGTCTAAAGATTGTCTGTGCCAAATTTCATCAAAATCGGTCCATTAGTTTATGCGTGAAAACCATACATACATACATACAAACCTTTCCTCTTTATAATATTAGTATAGATATAGATTAATGTTACATGATACATGACCCAATAAGTAAACTGTAATGTGCTGACGGCACATTATACATGAAGTTTTTTTTTATATGTATAACTAGAATTATTAGTGTGGGTTCCACAATTTGTATCGTAGTATAGACTTTTATGTATGCTAGAATGTTTCTAAATATATTAAACAGTTAATACGTAACGTAGATGTACGTATCATATTATGTATAATATCAATAAAATGTTATATTTCATTTTTATTCCAAACTAGCTTCCGCCCGCGGCTTCGACCGCGTGGTGTTTTTTTTTGCAATAAAAGTTAGCCTATGTTCTTTCTCAGGGTCTAAAGATTGTCTGTGCCAAATTTCATCAAAATCGGTTGAGAGGTTTAAGCGGGAAAGCGTTACAGACAGACAGACAGACAGAGTTACTTTCGCATTTATATATTAAAGTAGGGATAAAACCATTTTTTCCTAATAGAGATTTATAGATGGCACTTTATTCATAAAGACCATTGATGTTTGCGTTAAAAGAAAGATAATAATTAATAACTTTTTTCGCAAATACACACCAGCTCTGAACTTTATTATTAAATATGTGTTTTATTACCAAGGCACAAAACACAATATTATAAATCACAACAAAAAGACGCTTAAACAAAAACCAGGAAAGGCTGGAATAATTTAGAAAATTTATTGCCAAGAATTACAATTTCGGCAGCGTTTTGCAAAAACTCGCTATGCTCAAACAATATTTTGTCTGTCCAAAACAACCGTTAGAATCCACACAGTGTTTGTTTAGGCCTGTAATCTTGTTAATTCTGTACTTTATAGATGTATTATTGTATAACTCCAGTCGTTTATCTTTATTAATTTAATATACTGAAAGCAACATTACGGAAAAAATCAACACACTTCTCCGTACGAGATGATAAATTTCATTGGAATAACAAAATTGTTTTAAGGTATGTTTTTTGTACCTGGTATTTATTTATATACTGGAGCATATTTTTTATTGATTTTTAATTTTAAAACAATGAATGTACATAATATAAAAAGTATAAAGCTAAGAGAATTTATTATACACTAGAGATTCACTCTAGACTATTTGAAAATCCTTCTGTGTAAGAATTTAAAGATTAATTCCTCATTAATTTTTAAAACATCAGTATGTCTATTGTCTAATATATAATATTCAATTCATTTTGTTCAAGTAAAAATAGAACAAAAATTTGCTCTATCATATTTTAAATGAACTACAAAAGATGTAACAATAATTATTTTAATTCCGGTCAACTTGAGAAAAAAAAGATACCTTCTAGGTATAATAACAGCGAACCAATCTAAATATATATACCATCCAACAGATAATCAACAGAACTACATGAACATGGGTATATGCCGAACGGAGTCCCTGAACATACAATTAGAAGTGCCTCCAGGGCAGAACAGCGGCTTGGTAGTACATGAGGAAAACGGGAGTCTGATTCTATCACATATTGCACCGCAATCACCGGCTTATAGGTAAGCAAACTGAACTAATAAACTTACTAATGGTAAATATTCCATGATAGGAGATAGTATTTTCAAAATATTTTTATCCTTAAAATAAATATAGGTAGTACCTATAAGTTGCTTGTTAAAGTTAATGAACTAAATGTAATATTATAACAAGTATTTATGTATAGACTAGATTTCCAACCGCGGCTTCGTCCGCGTTTTCAAAGAAAAATTTTCTGGATCTTCAGCTTACCAAATTTCATTGTAATCGGTTCAGTAGTTTTTATGTGAAAAAATAGCAATCCATCCATCCTCTTTAACTTTCGCATTTATAATATTATTACGATAAAGAAAGTCGCTTCTTTTGATTGTGAATACCAATCAGCTTCTGTAACAGATGTCAATGGCCGGATTAACAAGTATTGAATACAAATTCTGCAATAATAATTTCAACAAACTATTCGTAGACAGATTAAGGGATTCTATTATAACAACAGAGGCAAATGACCTTCCAGAATCTTTATTAGCCAATAACTTTGCATTAAAAGGCAACGCCAGATAATGGCGCATTTTTATTTTCATGCGGCCATCTATTAAATCTTGTTTATCAATATAAAA
Source organism: Colias eurytheme (assembly GCF_061535395.1). Taxonomy (NCBI): domain Eukaryota; kingdom Metazoa; phylum Arthropoda; class Insecta; order Lepidoptera; family Pieridae; genus Colias; species Colias eurytheme. The sequence continues at coordinate 11,587,662 of NC_142990.1, forward strand.
AAGTGCATTGAACCAAACTTATAGGGTATACACTATACGTATATCATATTAAGTTTTGTCTATTACACTATTTTATATTTAAAAATCAAGGTTTGGTATAACCGACCTAAAAATAAAAAAGACGCTACTTCCCATTCCAAATCTGTGTTCTTTCTTTTCACCAGATCTGGTTGCCTACAAATCAGAGACCGAGTCATGTCCATAAATGGCCATGAGAATCTCACCATAGACGTTGCCAATGAAATACTCCAAAGGAGGAATGACTCCCACAACCCAAAATACCTTACACTAAATGTTGAGTTCAGTATGCCCAATACTATAGAAGCTTCGAGCGGTGTTTTCAATGTTAAACTGGCGAAGACCACCGCTAGTTTAGGAGTTACTATTACTGGTGAGTTTATTTTAGACTAGCTTCCGTCCGTGGCTTCGCCCGCGTGGTGTTTTGGTAAAAGGTAGCCTATGTTCTTTCTTAGGGTCTAAAGATTGTCTGTGCCAAATTTCATCAAAATCGGTTGAGAGGTTTAAGCGGGAAAGCGTAACAGACAGACAGACCGAGTTACTTTAGCATTTATAATATTATTAGGGATATAGTACACATGCAAATGGTGAAAATTACATTAAAGCTAATAGAAGCAATGAAAGAAGATAATGTAAAAAAAACATTTCTAAAATGATTTGAAAATAATAGAGTTTCATTATGAATTTAATTGCTATTTAAATGACATTGCTACATTTAGTATGAAACTTCGTAGAACTATAAAATTCATTTAAAAACATGCTGTTATAGCATGCTGCAATGCTGTATAGGTAAAAATTAAATATATTATATTACTTGCTCTTAAACATTTTAAAAGTAATGTGGGGAAATAAATATTATTAATAAATCTATCAGTACCTACACAAATAACTTTAAAATTTTCATTGAATAAAAAAAGAGTTTCTTTAAAGTATTCTTAGAAATTCATTGATCATTCGTCGTCCCACTAGACAGGAAATGATAACGTTTGTGTTGATGTGTTAGTCATTTAGTGAATAGGAATAGTATGCTAAAAATAAATCCATTTACAAAAAATGTGGCTTTTAATAATAACGAACGAACGAAATTATTTTAATAAGCATAGCAAAATAATTATTTGTAAAAATCACAATCTGAGTAAAATAAACTTAACTACTATAAAAATTAACATAGTACAAAAAAGCGTGAAATTTATCAAACGTTTTTTATTTTATTTTATAGGATGTAAACAAAAGTTACTAAGTAACGAAGAACCTATGGTGATATCAGATATCAAGCCAGGGTCGGTAGCTCACCGCAGCGGAGCGCTTGCAGCTGGAGATCAGCTGTTAGCAATCAATGGACAACCTCTTCATAATTTGTCACTGGTAATAACTTTGTTCAATACATTTTATCTATGAGAAAAAATTTTATAAATCCTGATAACAAATGTTTTATATTAACATGGTACATAATTTACACCATCGACAGTATTTAGTGTTTAACCCCAATTTCCAGGACACGGCATTCAACATCCTCCAAAACTCTCCAGAAGATATAATAACTCTGAAAATCCGAAAACGTGATTTGACAGAAGATTGGTCGAACATACATAAACACAACGCCAAACTAGCGCTTCAAAGTTTTAGTTGTGTAGAAACTAAAGCTGTTATTCATAGTGAAGAAGATTCTGGCCATACAAATAGTCCGAATAATTGTGGGAAGGATAATGGAAGACATGTTGAAACAGCTGTGTTTATGGCAGAGATTATAAGGCAAGAGGCTAATGGTCCTCTGGGGTTGACGATTGCTGGTAGCGAGGACGTAACTCAACCTATTTTATTAAGTGGACTTATTGAAGGTGCGTCCAAATTAAAGTGTATTATTCAAAACATTTCTAATATTGTAATATTACATTTAACATTAATTCATAGAATTTAATTATCTAAATTTTGAGTTAAAAACCTTTAGTGTAAGCAGCTTCAGTCTTTTAAGTATTTCTTATAAATATAATGTATCAAAAATGTAATTCTATTTTAGGTGGTCTAGCAGAAAAGTGTGGTAAATTAGCAATTGGTGATGAATTATTAAGCATAAACGGTGAAAGTGTTCTCAACAAGCCATTATCTGAAGCAATCAAACTTCTACAGCAAAGTGGACAACGAATACAGTTACAATTGTGCAGAAAAGTCACTGGAGGTAAGTTATTCTAGGAAATTTAGGTCTTTGTTATTTTAAAAGATTAAGGGCTGATTTTTCAATCCTTGGATAAAACTTATTCGTCGAATAACCAAGCATTGAAAAATTTCTCTTAGGGCCGATTTTTCAATGTTTGGATAAAACTTATCCGTCCAATAAAGTATTACACGATAATATTAAAATGTCACGTAAACTGTCAAATACGGACAATTAGAATACGTTTTTAAAATGGTAGTTTTATACATTATTCGACAAATAAGTTTTAACCAAGGAATGAAAATCAGCCCTTATACTAGTAGTACTTAAACTCCTACCATACATTTCAATAAAGACAGAAATAAAATATGACAAATTTTTGCGCGAATATTTTTCCCAAACTCATCAATTGAGAATTTATTCAATGTACACTTAGGACACTATAAAAATATGACAGTTAATAAATGTTTAGGAGCCGTTATAGACTGCGGCGAATCCAGCGTTAGGGACTCCAGCCATTCCACATCCAGTCCAGGGCTTTCCAATGATAGTGCCGTGGAATCCTGGGACCAAAACACCCCTGTTCGCACTAGCGCTGCTTGTGGTATGATCTATTTGGATATTTAATTCAACCGATTAAGAATTGATGACTGAATAGGATGTAAAGTAAATACATTCCAAAATATTTTTAAAATAAGTAAAATAATTTCATCCTACTTATTTACAAATATGAAATTGAAAACTTCACATTCACAGTTCATTCCAAATAACTCAGCTGAGAAAGCGGCGTTATAGTATCTCCAAATTTATCCCGAACATTTCAACACATCATGTAAATAACGTCCATCCATCGACCTTTGTTTATTGTACAGAGACTATTTCATAAAATTTTCATTCACAATTTGCAGGCAATTCTGAAGTAATCGAATACGCCGTTCCAGACAAGACTCGAATAATAGATAAGCAACCGTACTCCCCGACAGACGAAGACAAACTTATGGCTTCCAATTTTAATACGTTTATCCAAGATCTGCCTTTACCAAATTATTCACTCAATAATTCACTGAAGACGTTTCATTACGAGAACACGTGTATAATACCAGAGAATACGATGAAGAAACAAAACACAAGAGAAGATGATGTACAGCAAATCGAAATATTGACGAGTAATATGAAAGATTGCCAGTTACATAACATGGAAAGGTCGTCGTGTAAATGTGATTACGTACAAATGGGACCCTACAGTATGGTTACGAAAGGAAGGCGACCGAATTGGGATTCTGATTACCTCAATAATGGGATATATACTGTGACAACGCCGCAGAAATCACCTATGAAAAATGTGGCCGGTTCGAGTTTTCAATTTTCAAGCCCGATATATGAAAATGATGTGCCAGGTGAGTTACAAAATTATGAATATGAAGATTCAATAGTGCAGTTTTTATTTGGATAAATATTCGATTAATTAGGGAACATTATTTAAAAAAACTGAATGATTTTTTGATAAAAATTAACTAAGTTATTATAATGTTTAATGGCGTGTGCTACTCTAAATGTAACCGCGACCCTTACCTTCTTTTATTCAATCGCAAATAAGATTTGAAATTGGCCATTTTCCTTTGATTATTTTGTAGTAGATGCTCGACTGTTCCTTTTATTGAAAGTGGTTCAAAATATTGAAAGTAAATAATTTTTCTTCGTAGCTTTAGTAATAATTATTTTGTGTGTATATGATAGTTGAAATGAATATTAAACAGCTATTTTATGCACAGGCTTGATTTTTTCCATTCTTGAACTTATTCGTCAAATATTGTATTAAGCAACCATTTTCAAAATGCATTCTAATTATCCGTCTTTGCATGCTTTACACATGACATTTTTATAATGTGTAGTACTTTAATAGGCGCATTTTTATAGGCTCTAACTAAAAATCATATTATGTTTAATTTTAATTATTTTACAGGTCTTTACAGCAGTGAAACACTATCCCCAGCCCGTGGATCTGTCCACCACGTGATTTTGTATAAAGACGCAATTTATGACGACTATGGGTTTTCTGTCTCTGACGGATTATATGAGAGGGGTGTATACATCAATAGGATAAGGAAGGGTGGGCCAGCTGATATTGTGGGGATGTTGAGGCCGTATGATAGGATTCTTCAGGTGAGCGATTACATTATGTATTATAGAAGTATATTCAGATAGCTATTTATAAAATTATCTATTGTGTAATTATTGTTACTGATACTTTACGTACGAATTTTATGACTCACAGATCGCATTTGACAGCTTCTCTTATTATAGAGAAGCTATCAAATACGATCGATGCGATGCGATGCGCATAATAACTCTGGTAATAATCTTCTTATATATAAAAATGAATCGCAAAATGTGTTGGTAAGCGCATAACTCGAGAACGGCTGAACCGATTTCGATAATTCTTTTTTTATTATATTCCTTGAAGTACGAGGATGGTTTTTATGTAGAGAAAACGTAAACATGTACCACGGGCGAAGCCGGGGCGGACCGCTAGTCTTATATATAAAAATGAATCGCAAAATGTGTTGGTAAGCGCATAACTCGAGAACGGCTGAACCGATTTCGATAATTCTTTATTTTAATTATATTCCTTGAAGAACGACGATGGTTCTTATGTAGAGAAAACGTAAATATTATGTACCACGGGCGAAGCCGGGGCGGACCGCTAGTCTTTATATATAAAAATGAATCGCAAAATGTGTTGGTAAGCGCATAACTCGAGAACGGCTGAACCGATTTCGATAATTCTTTTTTTATTATATTCCTTGAAGTACGAGGATGGTTCTTATGTAGAGAAAACATAAACATGTACCACGGGCGAAGCCGGGGCGGACCGCTAGTTAATTATATTATGTGTCACCTTGCTTGGATGAATTTGTATGAAGAAGAATTTTAGGGAAATATTATGATAACTTATATGTTTGAATGATCAAGCGTGGGCGAAAAGCTAGCATCTCTTACTTATCTATATTGTTAAATACACCTGTACTAATATTATAAAGCTGATTGTTTGTTTGAACGCGCTAATCTCAGGAACTACTGGACCGATTTGCAAAATTCTTTCGGTGTTAGATAGCCCATTCATCGTGGAAGGCTTATCATCACGGTAAGACCAACACGAGAGTAGCCACGCGGGTGAAACCGCGGGGCGCAGCTAGTTAGCATCCTGAAAGTTTCAAACAAACAAAACCAAGAAGCTATAAAATCACTAATTAGTTTTAGTAGAACGAATAAACTTCATTAGTAAATCAATCAAATTAGAATTCGGGTCAAGTGTTAAAAACTTTATATTTGCTCGTTTATTTTGAGTAGATAGAGACGATATTTCAAATGTTTGAAATTAAAATTATAATGTGGATAACATATTTTTATTTTTACTTCACAATCATGGTCGGTATTGTATTGAAATTATACTGTGTAAAATAAAATATTGTGTTTTTTCAATTCTGAAACCAGCATCGAAAGAGTTCAGTGTCCCTGTGCTATTCAGAGGCATATAGAGGTACATATTATAAAAAGACGTGTGGCACTCGGGGACTGCCGCGGTAAAGCTATTGCGTAGCATGCCTTCAAGCCACACCTCCGCGCCCGTCGGAGTGGGGAGCGTGAGGATTTTCGTTACGCAATTTCTGGATTCGGTCCCCGCGTTCAAGGCCCGCGATAGAAGCTATGCAATAGCTTAAAAACATATTGATTAGATTTAAGGCTCTCTTTTCATGTATTTTAAACAGTGTTAAAGTACATGAAATTATAAGCGTTTTTATGTAAATTTTGTATCTTATAACAGGTGAATGGCACCCGGACTGTCGACTACGACTGCTGCCTTACCGTGCCTTTGATCGCATCAGCTGGTGACCGGCTCGAAATAGTCGTGCAAAGGCTAGCCACTTCCAGGGTAAGAATTACTATTGAATAATATCAATGTGACGTTTATTTATTACATATTTAATTAAACAGCATTGAAATTTAAAAAATGAGCAATAATTTTAAAGAGTTACCACCAACTGTTAGCTGTTTGGCGCACACGCACGGTTCAACGCCAGCAGTCTCCGGTGCCTCGCATGCTTTCACTGCTGAACTCAATCCTCAATTCTGCACCAGGATATGATTTGTTTGTGTCAGGGATGGGAATGATAGGTGAAGAATGTAAGAGGTACCTAGAACTAAGGACATAGTGATAAGTTTAGAATTAAGTTTTATAATTAATGTATGGTTTGGCGTATGCCATAAATAAATAAATAAATAAAGAGTTGAATAAAAACCATCACCAGAAGAGATACGAACCCGAGCATTTTTGCCATTCCGGAGCAATTAGCAATCGAATTTTTTCTACTCTTTCGGTTATATGTGCCTAAAGAACACCCCTTGTATTGAGATGATTAAAAAACAATCTCAACCAAATTACATGAAATATTATTTCAATAACTACAATATTGTATCGACGGAACGCGGCCTTTGTTGAATTAAATTATAGTGTGTGAAAGGTGAACGAGTACCTTCTAGAGAAGCGAGCCAAATCTCAGCTTACTATGATACGAGAACGTGTCTTTTTACCCTTAAAAAGTACGATAAAAATTACGTACACAGCGTATACAAAACTTTAAGCCCCTTTGAGTACACCGATGATGGGACAACCTGTATACATATACAATTTAATCATTATTTATGGAGAAATATTATTAAAAGTGTATCAATACACCATATTAAAAACACACGTTTAAAATTAAGTTTTCATAATTAAGGCTGCAGTCTAGCAAAATTGCGTTTTCAACAAGTTATTTGACAATTTTTTCCCGGCTAATGAAATGATAAACTGAATTTTTTTTTCTTGTTTATCAATTAGTGTTATATACGCAATGCGCGTGAATTTTTTCACATTTATAAAGTTACTTTATGTTACCTTAATCAGGCCTTCAAGATAAGTCTCTTTCCCCCAAAATCATTTCGAGCTAAGTTTGTGCACTCACTACGTTGCAACCGATTACAATTTACATAATCTGATCAGCGCATTATTATCCTTATATAGTCGTTATTAAAAACTGCTGAATACAATTGCCGAAAAACTTATGATTTTCTTAATTAGAGCGTTATAAATTCATTAAATTTCCCATTTTTTGCCTTACAAAATCGATTGATAAATACTGCTAAAAGTTATTTTTTCCATTAATTTATTCGAGTTGGTTGAAGACCAATGTGTATTAATCCTTTAAAAATTTTTTTTTTTGAATTTTGATAATTCTTTAAATATTAAAAAAATATTTAAAATAATAAGGAAAAATCCTAGCGAATTTCTTTAGTCGCGCTCCTTGGGCCGGAGCGTTCTGACGTGTGCTCTACGCTCGATTTTCCTTCATACCGAAGTGAAAGTTGCTCTACTTCATTAAATTTAATATTTTTGTTAATTGATTATTTTTATCTTAGTTTTGTGCAAATATTCGTATTTTTAAACATTTGATTTCGATATGGAAAATAAACGAAAAAAATACGCGTGTAACTACTAGAAAAAAAATTATCTTCGAACATAAAGTTAATGAAACCAAATAGATTGCAAAGGTGATTGGCAACAATTTCTTTATTTTACGGGGTGTCAGTAAAGGGATGTATATTTCTTTAAAACTAAAGTAAGCTCATAAATTTTCTTATAATATAATTTTTTTGAAGTTCCAAAAATGTTTATTTTTCGTTTGAGAAATACGAAATATAATATAAACTTGTATTGAGAACTTGAACTTCCCAAGTTCATCCGGGGAAATCCCCATACGGGGAAAATGATTTGTTTACTCCAAAATTGATCCGAGGTGTTTTAATTTTTTCTTCTAGTCATTTTCAACGTAGCGGCATGTTGTTTGATTATTAATTTTGTAACTTAAATACAGGATGTTGGTTTTATATTCTGATCTTACAGACGCGCTGACAAATTTAGTCCACCATTTCTAGTTTAGTCTAACTACAAAACTACCAAAAAACTCTAAGTACCAATATTAAAACGAATGGATTATCATCACATCATCAAAATTCAGTGGGGTTGAGAACTAAACAAACAGAAGTAACAGAGACGCGAAGAATAAAAAAAGAAGACGAAAACGATAATTCGTTGATGCTTTCCCTTTTCGACGTATTGTTAGGGTACATCACCAATCTGCAAAAAACAAAACTGATGATTCCCAATTGCTGATTAAAAATGAAAAACAAATAATCGACAACAGTGGTGAAAATTTGCTGATCACAATGAAACATCCTTCAGTGGTAGCAGATTTACTCATTTAAAATGTATCGGTGAACAGCGTAAAGAAGAGGAGGACAGGAAAACATTATGAATGTGGATGGTGGATTGTATACAGGGTGTAATCGATAAGTATGTGCAGGCGATTATGACGTTATTATTGCAGGTATCAAAAAACTTAAAACTGATATCGAAATTACTTTACCTAATGAGCAAAATGACAATAATAACTTTTTAAAAGTATAACGAGAAATATCTAAAAAATTTACTTTATACACTCCCATATCAAAAAGGGAAAATGGGACTAGTAGAAGTTAAATGTCTAATTCCGGCAAAAGACATGAATGCGTAAGATGCGGTTAAAAAAAATTTAATATTTGAAATACAATGCAAAAAATAACACTTTTGTCATAGATAAGAATCATGACTATTTTTTCCAAATTCAGGGACAACTAAACGTTGCAGAAGCAGAAGTCTACTTATTTGCTGTTTGGACTGGAGTGAATCATTCGTTAAAAATAGAATATATAAAAAAGTATGTAACGTTTAGGCAAAATAAAATGATGGACCATTATTGGATTTTACATAAATTGCCTACTGTCAGAATTGATTGATTCGAGACTTCAGTATTCGATGCCCATCAAGGACCCATCCTATATCATTCAAGCGATTGAAAAAAAAGAGATAAATCCAGTGCAACCGATAAAGCATCAGAATGCTAGCAAAAGATTTATTAGGTTTATCAATATAAATCTATATATTATACATAATATAATAATATATCGTATACACACACGCACACACACACACACACACCCACACACGCACGCACACACACGCACACACGCACACATGAACGCACACACACACACACACACGTTCACACATAGTTACACACTTATAAATAAAGGCGTTAATATAGGCGCAGATTTCATTTAGTTTATAAATTAATAAATAAAAATGTAAAATTTAATCTTAATATGTATAAATAATGTCTTATCTTTATGTATAAATAATTTTGATTGATAATATCAGATAATTTTTAATACCTGATATATAATGAGTACCACTTACCTTATTGTGTTATCAGGAAGGGTTGCAGGCCTACGATACAAGCTGTCTTAGTGTAGGTCTGCAGGTCATATTATCTTTTTAATCATCAGGTCCTATTATGATATCCTTGTATTTTTATGTTTAATTAATTAAGATAATTATTTCTATGTATTTAATTTTGTATTTATGGTGAATAAATGATTATGATTATGATTATGATTATGAATAAATCTGTAGAAGACGCGAAGACTGACATCCGCGCGGACGGAGTCGCGGGCGGAAGCTAGTCAGAAATAAATATCTTTTGTTTTCATTTGCGTATTTTTCTATTTTATAATTTTTTAACACAAACATTACATTTTTTTTATTAAATACAAAATTTGTTTATCCGTTTTATTAGTTAAACTGAACAACTTTCACTAAGAAACTTAGGTCGAAAAAAATGTATAGAGTTATGCATTTTGTATGGAAAGCTTATTTTTTTTTATATTTCGTCCAAATTTCTTTGTAAAAGTTGATCAGTTATATAAACATGAAGTTGAAGATATCAATAGAAAGTATTCGCAAATTTTGTGTACTGATAAAAAAAAATCACCCGGTGTAATTTTCACGAAAATTGTTTCAAATTGTCATTTTTGGTACTTTACGAATATTAAATTATACGAATGATTTAATTTTTAAAAATTAAGTGGAGCAACTTTCCCTTAGTACATTTGTATTATTTACATATAGGATGACAGGATGCATTTGTTTGCACTACTAGACCAAGGGGCCCTGCTCCGAAATGTATGTTTCTAATAGCATCTACAGACGCTCCGATTTGGTTGGTGCCAACCATATCGGAACCGACAAGGCAACCATTCCAACATTGCTACAGATTGTCCGACGGTTGGACTTCCAGCTGTCAGTTGACCATAGAGTAATATGTCAGTTGACCATAGTACGAAGAGAATGGGCTAAATTCTACTATAGAAATAGAGAAAATTACAGTCATATGCGGCTCTTACAACTTATTTTTTAAGGTTTTTAATGTAGCCGCACTGTCAATTTTTTTTAATACTTCTAACATAATAAAATACGCTTGATTTCTGGCATCTCTATTTGCGTAATCTTTGTTACTTAAGTCCCACAAACAGGGAAAGTCTTTATATAGTTCCAGCAATTTTATTAATATGTCACGTTCGGTGACCGTAACTCCCTCGGCGTTCATGTTGACGTCCTACACCGGCGGCGTTGCGAATGTGAATGAGCCAATTACCTATATTAATCTATGGAATGAGCCGATTTGGTCGGAACAAAGCTTCCAGACGTTCCAATTTGGTTGGATCGGATAGGAAGTTGGTTTGGTCGGAATTGCTGGCGCATCCGACCACGTCAAACCAATATTAATAATAATTATGTCGGACCGACCGCTCTCCACACTTTCCGATTTGGTCGTGGTCGGATGGTTGGCACCAACCAAATCGGAGCGTCTGTAGATGCATTAAATCATGGTTTTTGGATAGAAATCATCATATTTAAAATCCTAAAAAAATATATAGCACAGATAAACGTTTGATCTAGTGACTTTTTTGGATAAAAACACAATATTAAACATTTGACTCGATCAAAAAAAAATCAGAAGTAACATCGATTTTAAAAGCATAATCAGTTTTATGAGAATTAGGGGAACGCTATGTTTATGAAAATTTGACATTTCATTTACTAATCAGGTTTTACAGGGAAATTTTTGGATAGATTTTTAATTTAGCCCTTATTTTTTTCTATATAAAATATAATACGTAAAATGCGACTCGCGCGCACCACGTCAGTGCCGCCAGAGTCCAGCCGGACGTCATCGAAGGAGGACCTGTGCTAGTTTTGCTCCCGACCACGTTGCAGTCGCCGCTCGCGTATTAGAACCGAGCGGCGAGTAAAACGGCGAGCATGTCACGGTATAAATAAATCAGTAGTTTGATTTTGTTAGTTATCCTAGGATTATTGTTGTAAATATAAATTAACTTCTTATTCTATACTATTAAACGAACAATATTTGCATATTAATATATTTGTTTGTAAATACAGTGTGGAAATTTTCGATGGGCCCTGGGTGAAAGTACTAGAAATACTGGAGATAGCAAATATCCTTTATTTTTAAAAAGAAATAGAACTGCATTCAAAGATTTTCAAAAATTCATTTTCTTCGACCGGGAATCGAAAGAACTATTAAAACCGCATCAAAATCCGTTGTGTAGTTTCAAAGATTTAAGCGTACAAAGGGACAATAGGGACAGTGAAAGCGACTTTGTTTTATACTATGTAGTGATTTAAAATTATGTTTTAAAAATTACCTTGCCTGAGATCCTCTTTTTTATGGGTTATTGAATAGGAATAGCGGCAAAATTTTGAAGTACTAGTAGAAAGACTATTATGATGTTGGTTGATCTGTATTCAATGAGTATGACAAATATTATTTTTATGAAACAACAATCCAAGATGGCGCCGACGAAAATTTGACTTTTTTCGTGATGGGTGTCATTTTCATGGTTTTTGGGGTAGCAATTAACGAATATGAGGTCAAAACTATAATCCAAGATGGCGCCGACGAAAATTTTACATCTTTTCGTCATGGGTGTCATTTTCATGGTTTTTGGGGTAGCTATTAACCAATATGAGGTCAAAACTAAAATCCAAGATGGCGCCGACGAAAATTTTACATCTTTTCGTCATGGGTGTCATTTTCATGGTTCTTGGGGTAGCAATTAACGAATATGAGGTCAAAACTATAATCCAAGATGGCGCCGACGAAAATTTTACATCTTTTCGTCATGGGTGTCATTTTCATGGTTTTTGGGGTAGCTATTAACCAATATGAGGTCAAAACTAAAATCCAAGATGGCGCCGACGAAAATTTTACATCTTTTCGTCATGGGTGTCATTTTCATGGTTTTTGGGGTAGCTATTAACGAATATGAGGTCAAAACTAAAATCCAAGATGGCGCCGACGAAAATCTTACATCTTTTCGTCATGGGTGTCATTTTCATGGTTTTTGGGGTAGCTATTAACGAATATGAGGTCAAAACTATAATCCAAGATGGCGCCGTCGAAAATTTTACATCTTTTCGTCATGGGTGTCATTTTCATGGTTTTTGGGGTAGCTATTAACCAATATGAGGTCAAAACTAAAATCCAAGATGGCGCCGACGAAAATTTTACATCTTTTCGTCATGGGTGTCATTTTCATGGTTATTGGGGTAGCTATTAACCAATATGAGGTCAAAACTAAAATTCAAGATGGCGCGGACGAAAACTTTACATCTTTTCGTCACGGGTGTCATTTTCAAGGTTTCTGAATTCTGCTCGAAAAATATGTAAACGGTTGTAAGAAAAATATACTTACCAAATTATCGACGGTAACATTGGGGTAATTTGATAATTCAAACCGTCGATAATTTGGTAAGTATATTTTTCTTACAACCGTTTACATATTTTTCGAGCAGAATTCAGAAACCTTGAAAATGACACCCGTGACGAAAAGATGTACATAGCTGTCTCAAAAACCTTGAAAATGAAACTCATGCCGTAAAGATGTAAAATTTTCGTCGACACCATCTTGGATTTTAGTTTTGACCTCATATTGGTTAATTATAGCTACCCCAAAAACCATGAAAATGACACCTGTGACGAAATTTTGTCAAATTTTCGTCGGCGCCATTTTGGATTTTAGATTTGACCTCATATTGATTAATAGCTACTCCAACTCTTTGAAAATGACACCCGTGACGAAATTTTGTCAAATTTTCGTCGGCGCCATTTTGGATTTTAGATTTGACCTCATATTGATTAATAGCTACTCCAACTCTTTGAAAATGACACCCATGACGAAAACATTTCAAATTTTCGTCGGCGCCATCTTGGATTTTAGTTTTGACCTCATATTGGTTAATCGCTAGCCCAAAAACCACCCACATTTGCTACTTAGGAAAAGTTCAGATTTAAAGATATCATAGGTAATGTGACGAATATAATTTATTTCATTCCGACCGTTTCTCGGAATAACATACATTTACTAAGAAGGGTTTAATATATTGCCGGTAACATAATATTATGATGTATGATAATAATTAATAATTCATAAAAAAGTATTTTATACATTTCTTAAAAAGCTTCGATATTGTATACAATAATACAAATCATTAATTGATTATTATTCAAATTGTTGTAAAATAGTCACACTTTTTTAAGTTGGTTGAATACACTAACTTACTTATTACATACTTATATTCAATTATTATTTTGCCTTTTTTATTTGTTTTACTTTTAATTATTATTACCAATATTTTCAGAAGAAAATAAATTAATGTATCCAGAACGAGAGTTTCATTTTAAACTTTAAATGTATGTATAAAATAGACCAAAAAATTTTTACGAGAAATTAACAATAAATTATCTTTTATATTGTTTCTATCGATTTGAATAATAAAATAAAATTTGAAAAAGGAATGTTTCCTTTCAGAAAAATTTGCTATCCCTAGTATTTCAAGTACTTTCCATTCAGGGCACATCGAAAATTTCCACACTGTATATATACAAACAAATATATAAATATGCAAATATTGCTCGTTTAATGGTATAGGATAAGTAGTAAATTTATTTATCAACAACATTCCTACGATAGCAAATAAAATCGAACTACTGATTTATTTATACTGTGGCATAATCGCCCGCCTTCATAGGTCACCGGAGTTCATGCCGCGCCGGCTCCTGCGCAACGCGGGCGCGAGCCATCTCAGTGCCTAAAATGCCTAAACTTTCAGTACAAGGGGCTCTTAAAAAGGAAATATGATTGCTTCGTCGGCAAATATTGATTGATATTAACGAAACATCATTGTCAGTAAAAATATGGTTTTAATTACTTTCAATTTATCCATGATATAATCACACATTTAATTATATTTGTATGTTGTTCAGTATCACATTAATGTTTGTTTATACTACTATGTTGTTTAGTATAAATTTTGTTAATAGACTGATTTTCTCTACAAATAAATGGATTTAAAAAAATAAAACTATGTTGTAATATTATTAAATATTAATATGTAAGTAATTTATAAGAAGAAATATCTACTGCTTTTTAAAAATAATATGTCTTCTCCAGTCTTCTCAAACCTTTATTTTAATAATTTTCATTTACTCAATCACAAGCCTTATTTCAGAACAATTATGAATCAATCATCATAATATTTTACACATTTTTCAATACGTAATACGTATATTGGATAACTTGCTGTTAAAATATTACACAAAAATATTTTCAAAGCTAACTTCAATTACGAAAAAATAATTGTTAAAATTCGCGCGAAATTTTATATCTTGCTTGCGCACCTATATTCTAAATTCAAAAATTGTTTTCGGCCATTACTGAGATGGAATACAAAATAAAAAAGGTTTTTGTTTTCAACGCAGTAAAGAAAATTGAATTCGCAAATTGGTTTTACTCATACGATGTATGCTCAATAAAAAATAGGACAAATATTAATATAAGCTTAAGCTTACAGATTCTCAAAGAAACATTTTTACGGATGAGTGGTTAACCAATTTCTTTATTTTCGTTTATAGCCATCGGCTTTCTTTATTATTCAAATGTGAAACAAATCGGGCAAAAGTAAATGGGAAATATATTAAATGTTTAAAGCAACCCAGTTATTCATTTTCAAAAGATGAAAGCTTTCAGGTTTATTAACATGATACTCAAACTCAAACTCAAACTCAAACATTTATTTATTCAATAATACTTCTTCTAGAAGCACTTTTGAAACGTCATTACATATTTTAACATTTACCACCGATTCGGAAAGCAGTATCTACGGAGAAGAACCGGCAAGAAACTCCATGAAGTATTTAATATTTATATTTTGCGGATAAATTGTGTCCGTATGAGATTATTTAAAATAGTATTCAAAATGTTCCTTTTAACTTGCACAAAAATTTTAAAGAAATCGGAAATTGTTGAAAAACAGAATATCGTATTTTGTTATAGATACCTATTATAAAATTTACTGAAAATAAGCAAATCACTTTATGCAATTTTGATCGGGAAATCGGAGAGAATTTATCAGACGTAAGAAAAATCGGAAGGTCACATATTAATTATGACTGCTAAAAAGGGATTTATGACTACTGTTTCAATTGTGACTGAGAATAATAGAGATCGCATTTCGCAAGAATCTCCTTTTTATTAGTAGTTTATTTTTTTATAAGAACTAATAGTCTTTTTTTATAAAATCAGTGCCATATTATAATATTTTTTTGGTGTATGTTTTTTTAGAATTTTGACCACTTTTCACCAACTTTTTAATATTAATTTATCATTTCAATATATTAATATTTTAATTTCTTTTCAGGACCTCAAAAACATCCGCATAGAAGACAATTCCAGCCCCAGTGAAAGTAGTATAGTGACAAAAACTATTTAGGGTATAACCCGACTATAAATATTGACACTCAAATGTGCTAAATGAAGTGATTGTATGCATATTTTATTTGTGCGTATTATAGTTGTAAAAAGTGTAGGTGCTCAAAGTAATTTTATCAGCTATGTATATTGTGCAGTGAGCTTATGTGGTGATTATTAAATTAAGGTGTGAATTTTTACATTTTGACTTTCAAGCCTAATAAGTGTGTATTTTGAATAGTTTAGGTAAAGGAGATAGAAATATATCACAAAATATTCATTTGAAAGTAACTAACGAAGTTATTTAGATATGTAAATTCTAAGTGTTCCTTATGATTCCACGAGTGTTAAATATAGGTTATAATTTGTACTAATTGAATGTTTATTTTAAGCTAATTATTTTAAGCTGTATTTCCATAGTGCCTGTAAAGATGTTTTAGTACTGGAGCCATGTCGAGATTTGTGAAACTATTAAAAATGTTTCTTCTTTGATGACTTTTTTAGATAACTCATCAAAAATATCAACCATAGACAAATATATATAAAACAACAGTTGGATTCAAACACAAAAATTTGTAACACATGAATACAGAATAATGCATACGTTATAGCTGTCACGCACACAAGGATTCTAGTTGGATTTTGCCACGGTAATTGCAACTCTATGTCGTAAATCAAAGAGTTGGATATTAACTGTACTGTCACGCACACAAGGATAAAGTCATTTAACCTATGTTTGTTATGGCAATTGCAACTCTATATAGTCGATCAAAGAGTTGAATATTAACTGTACTGTCACACATACAAGGACTATTCATATGTATAAATGACTATTCATTTAGCCTGTTTTTGTTATGGCAATTGCAACTCTATATAGTCGATGAAAGAGTTGAATATTAACTGTATCTAGATCTGCTTGTAAATCAGATGTATCTTATTTGCGCAATACAATACAGTTTATACTTATGTTATCATTTATTCAGCAACAAAATCTCACTGTGACAATGCATTTTATAAATTAACTTGCCCAGATATCGTCGACTGCATTTCGGTTTGGCTTTCATCCAACCAGCTATCTGTACTACTAAAATCTTCCGAAAATATAGCATTTTAAATTGTGTTGCGCTATATTTTAAAATAGATTCTGGCAACTATTGTGAATCATCCCAAATGTCTGTTAAAATTTATTATTTTTGTGACTTTTTACCATATTCCGTAAAACGATAAATATTAGATAATGATGTAAAAAATAAAAATTTTCAAATGTATAGGTTTTCCACTTTTACCTACTAGATTGTAAACACTAGCGGCCTTACCACAAAACTTAGGTCTACGGATATTTATCACGAATACGCGTTTATTATTTAGTATTAGCATTTGTTAGGCAAAGTAATTGTAAATTAATTAAAATATTAGCTTATCGCGTTTCTAATTTCTATAAATTTCCACTAATTTGTCGTTTATAACCCGCGCTGATAAAGAATCGAAATACAAAATTCATGTCGTAGTGCGAACGAGATAGAATACTAAGCATTACTAATGTTAGAGCAAGACAACTACCAAGGGCTGCAATTTGTTAGTAATTTTTATTGGCGCGGGTAGTTCGTAATAATAATGATTTTGTAGTAAAGCCGTAAGTCGTAAAATAGTATACGTACTTAAATTGTACTTACGTATTTTATTAAATCATAATGTATTTAATATGGAATTTGTATGAAAATGGTTGATCGTTGTTGTCTGATAAAATTAATAATTGTTTTAGTATGTATGTAATATAAATATATTAACACACTATATATTATGTATAAATAATATTGTAATTAGTAATATTGTTGTTAATTCAGACTGATAGTGTTTTTTATAGATTGGCTTTTCCACTACCCGGTAGAAAGCACAGATATTAAAATTGTATTAATTTCATTTATATATATATATATATATATATATATATATATATATATATATATATATATATATATATATATATATATATATATATATATATATATATATATATATATATATATATATATATATATAAATACCAACCTGGGCACTAAGTTGATCCAGCCCGACTGCCGTGCATTCCTGACTCCACCTTTTCCCCCATATTACTCGACTCCGGTTGCATAGATCTTGCCCGGAGTGGCAACGGCGCAAATATTTGAGCGATGTTGCCAAACGTATTCATGGAGAAATTGATGTACTCAACATTTTTATTGCTAAGATCTCGAACTAAATCGACTCCGTAACGGCCGAAATTCAGAAACCCATAAACACTTGTTGGCTCCGTTTTATATACCAAATCCAAAGACGTATGTTGATCAGATCCATTTATATTATCAAAATTACAGCTTTATTTGATCCGACAAAATGAAACTGTATATTAAGTAACGTAGATTAATTTTTCGTAAACACTACAGTATTTGTTGGCTCCGTACACAAACATATTATAGTTAGGTAATGTTCCATACATTGCTAAATCCGCCTAGACTAGACGAACTCGACTCCGTAACGGTTCAAATTTTGAAATGCTCAAACACTTCTTGACTCCGTTTTATATACAAAATCATAAGTCGTATGTTGATCTGTTCCATTTATATGCACTTGCATGACATTGACATGGGGATATGAAATTAGGGCTAGCAAAAAATCTCCTGAGTTTGGAAGTTGAAGAAGTCGACCGTAATTCAATTGAAACTTATAGAAAACGTTGTGAAACTAAAAATACGGAACCCTAAAAAGATAGATATTTAAATCCATTAGAAAAGGAGGGCAATATGATGAAAATAAAATTCCAACAAAACTACTAGTCCTACGGAAAAACGTTCAATGGCAAAGTTGTAGGTAATAAAGAGATCTACAACTTTTGTATAAACAATTTTTTCACATAACCTCAAAATTTAGGTGAAAAATTCAAAAAACCATGATTTTTGTTTTTTATTTTTATCAACTTCAAAATTTATTTATTTTCTACGAAATTTGGTGGAAACTTACTTTATTATGTCTCAAATACACTGTAATTTTTGATTGAAAATTATTTTGAATTAATACCAAAAAAAAAACAACCTAATTTTCAATCGAAAAGTCACCCGTCAAAATATCAGCTTTTTTCAAAACTTGGGGAGCCTTTTGTTCATTGAAATCTCTACTTTCATATTTTGTAAAAAAAAATAAACATTACCATAGTAAATGTTCTCAGGAAATGCATACAAACAGTGTGATAATGAGCTTTTACTAAATCAGGCACACTTCTCGAACTCTATGGGCGGCTTGCGCATCGTCGTTAAATACAGTTTAAGAGCGACGTAAACGCATTTAGTCTGCTAATTATAATTAGCGTCTTGCACAACAAAAATTTAGGCACTAATCACGTTTAACGAACTGTCAAAGTTAAATACCCAAAGAATCAAAGATGGCTATTTAGCGTCGCTAAATACGTTTAGTTTAGTAGTCAATCGCGCGTCATCATTTTGAATAGAAGTTTACTATTATTTTATAAAAGATTTAAGAGTTCGGTAAGTAGGAAGTTTGTAAGATAGATTTGTGGGAATTGTATTATGACGACGATGAGGAGATTATAGAATATATCAACAGACCGAGGGAATTGTTTGAGAGAGCAGACTTATTTGGAATGTATTCGGACGACAAATTCTTCAGAAGGTTTCGTCTAACGAAAGAAACCACTACAATTTTGTTACAGCAAATAGCCCCACATTTAAAAACCAGCAACAAGTAAGGAAATGTACTTATTATTAATGAAAGCTCGTCGGTCCATTTCACGAATTTTTTTTTTAAGAAATGCAACCATTTTGCTCTAAGTCAAGTGTACAACATGTGTACAACGCACAAAAACGTAAAAAGGAACGCAAGAAACTGCTTTACCGACTCCCTAACTACGATTAGTTAAATTACCATCCAAACGGACATGGGCAAGACCTTTTTAATTGTATTTAGGCTAAACATATTTAGCAAGATAAACGCATTTAACTAAATTCTGTTTAGACCATATGTTGCGCAAGCCGCCCTATATCTTCTCTTGTATCGGCTTTTCGGTAATATTTCAAAAGAAAAAAAATAATCTGTTCTAAGTATAATATTTTACAGCATATTCGAGAAGTGTGCCTGATTTAGTAAAAGCTCATTATCACACTGTTTGTATGCATTTCCTGAGAACATTTACTATAGTAATGTTTATTTTTTTTACACAATATGAAAGTAGAGATTTCAATGAACAAAAGACTCCCCAAGTTTTTGAAAAAAGCTGATATTTTGACGGGTGACCTTTCGATTGAAAAGTAGGTTGTATTTTTGGTATTAATTTAAAATAAGGCGCAAAAATGAATATTTTCAATCAAAAAAATTACAGTGTATTTGAGACATAATAAAGTAAGTTTCCACCAAATTTCGTAGAAAATAAATAAATTTTGAAGTTGATAAAAATAAAAAACAAAAAACATGGTTTTTTGAATTTTTCACCTAAATTTTGAGGTTATGTGAAAAAATTGTTTATACAAAAGTTGTAGATCTTTTTATTACCTACAACTTTGCCATTGAACGTTTTTCCGTAGGACTTGTAGTTTTGTCGGATATCGAGAGAAACCATTTTTTTCTCTTTAAAGCTCCCCCCTCCCACTTCCCGAACTCAGATTGACCGTAATTTATTTTTCTTTTTATTGTCATCATATTCCCCTCCTTTTTTAATGGGTTTCATCCGACTGCGATTTTTTTTTGTTTCAAAAATTATCTACTCTAGTCTAACAAATAACAAGTTCGTTTTCTACGAGTTCTACGCCAACTGATACTCAAATTACTTACAGAAAACGGAAACAACCGCTAGAACAAGATTGCAGATGTAGTGATAATATGAAGGATATTCGGTCAGAGTTGAGCCGTATTAGTACATTACTTGAAAAATATGTATGCTCAAATGAACAAATAGTAAACAAAATTCATGAAAACATTTCTGAGGTAAAAACACAAATTACCGAAATTAAATCGTCCAACGAACAATCCTTGAATTTAATTCGCCAAAATACGAATCAAATCAATGAAATTAAGTCATCAGCATGTATGATAATTACCGAACAAAACATATTGAAGAGTACTATTTCTCAATTAGAATCCCAGATCAACCAGGGTGAGAGTAAAATAAAATCACTGGAATTAAATCTTCAATCAATAAATCAGTCAGCCAATCCATCGGGTTTTACGTCTAAAAATCAACTTCATATAAATGAACACTTAATCAAGGAACTACGGGACAGAAAGAGCCGCGAAAAAAATGTAATTTTTGCTGGTTTCTCAGAATCGACATCTTATAACTCAGAGGAGAGGATATCTAAATACAACTCAAACTCAAAAAATTCAAAGCTCATAACAAAATTATTCCACCACACGCTCCACTTAAAATTAACGGTGTTGTATTAGAACAGAAAACCCACGAGAAATACCTAGGTTTGCGAATCGACAGCTCTCTAAAATGGAATTATCACATCGACCACCTAAAAAATAAATTATCAGCACTTCTTAGATATCTGCGTAATATCACTTTTGCATTCCTCATAAATTACGACACACCATCTACAACACGTTAGTAAAGCCGCAACTAATGTATTTAATAGAAGTATGGGGGAGTGCTTACAAAAATAAATTAGCGCCACTCCAAATTTTACAAAATAAAATCATTAAAACTATCTTTAACTATCCTTTTTTAACTTCTACAAATAAAATCTACGACGACACTAAAATAATGAATTTAAAACAATTATACTTTTATAAAACGTGTATGTTCATCCGCAAAGCGCTACATAAAAACATAAATACAATTAATATTATATTCTCAACATCAAATCGCCAAGTTATCCTAATAGACGAGTTAGCTATCTTGCCCTCCCGAAGATCCGAACAAATTATGGAAGGCGAACGGCAACATACGAGGGAGCACGTTTCTTGAACGGATTGCCAAGCAAATTGAAAATTGTAAACTCATTCATTGTATTCAAAAAACAATTAGACCAATGGCTGAGCTCGGTGGGCTCTGATTGGCTCATTTGAATCGGATCAACAAGAGCTAAAACGCAAAATAGGTGGATTTGTATAAAAAGCACGTAATTATTATTATTACTGATGGTGACACTTGTGGCTCCGTTCGGATCCACATACGGACGGTGGTGTGGCAATGGATCCACAAATACCAACCGGATCAACAAGTGAAAACGGATCAAATAATTACTAACTATATGGCACGTTTGATCAACATAGTGCCCATGGAGATATCTATATATATATATATATATATATATATATATATAGAAATATATATATATATATATATATATATATATACATTCATTTCTATCTATTTTATGTATCAAAATTTATCCATATCGGTTCAATACTTCAGGCGTCAAGGGGTAACAAATAAATGAACATTTTTGAAAAATTGCTTGCATTTTGGTTTTCTATTCTAAACTGTAAATAAACATAAGAAATATATATATATATATATATATATATATATATATATATATATTTCTTATGTTTTTATATATATATATATATATATTTCTTATGTTTTTATATATATTTTATATATATATTTTATATATATATATATATATATATATATTTCTTATGTTTATTTACAGTTTAGAATAGAAAACCAAAATGCAAGCAATTTTTCAAAAATGTTCATTTATTTGTTACCCCTTGACGCCTGAAGTATTGAACCGATATGGATAAATTTTGATACATAAAATAGATAGAAATGAATGAATGTTGCATGACTACGTTTAATAAATGGAAAAGAAGCCGAGGTTGGGTAGCTTAATTTTTTATAATATTAATAACCTTATTATTTTATTTAAATTATTAAATAAAAAAATCAAAGTTAGGTACTTACATAATTTCATTTGCACAAGCAAAACAACTTTCTAAAAAGTTAATGATGGTAAAACTAATTCAGTACCTATAACTATATCCATTTAATAATATTATATACCTACGTGACTTTGAAAAAAAAATGTTTTTCAGCACTGATTCATATTTTTTGGCCTTTGACCTTTATACTGGGTCCATTACCGTGTAGTGGAAAGGCATCCATTTGATAGAAACTAAAAATAGCTCTGACCCTTTGATGAAATAGATTTTTTTATTTTTTTGAACTTATGCCTTTTATTTAATTGCATATGAAATAAGTAACGAATTAAAAACAACCTTAATATCAAACCAGTAAAGTACATTTTCAATTTAACTCTTTTTATCATCATCATTATTCGCTGTTTACGTTCCTATATTAGATACCAAAGAATAATTATTCTACCAAATATTTTTGTTTAAAATTAAACCAAAGTCTTTATATTAGTTTTACTTTTACAAAAACTTTTATACACTTTACCATGTTACTTTAATACTCATTTTAATACAAGCTAATACCGCCGCGCGACTTCGCACGCATCAAATTAAGCTTTTAAAGTTAAATCATGGGAATGTAATGAAAGTGTGACTTTCACTTATACAATTTACTGTGGGGAAATTGAACGAAAATATAAAGAATGAAGTGTAAAAACATTTACTTTTTATTACAGCTATATTTTAGTATAATTTATTCATAAACGCACAAAGTTAATCATAAGTATTATATATTATCTAACACGAAATATAATCAAAAATATATATTATTCAATTTTAATTCCATCCTACGTCATATAAGTGGATTTATTGAAAATATAGTCGAAGTTTACGATGCATGATACAATTTTTATGGCAAGTGTGAAACTACCATTATTCATCCAATATTTGCAATATTTTAAAGTGGAACAATCCCGAGGGATTCTGTGTAATTTTTAAAAGGATATTGTATTAAAAACGTATTTAAAATGAAACATTACATTGGCTTGGATTTTATAGAAACCTTTTGTGAAAATGACTCATCAATTTTCTTTTTGTTGGCTTCCAAATTTGTTTCCTTTTTTTTCGTTTTAGCAACCTCCAAATATTGTTAAATTACATAAATTAATACCTAATTTGTCTTTCTTCAGTTGTGGTTAACAAATTATTATTTATCATAAGCCACGAGGTTATTCTTTAAAAAAATATTATTTATCCATTAGTCACTATAGGCTTGCCGATTGGATTTCGTAGAATTTTTATGAAATAAAACACATGTTAAACATTTATTTCTGCTGCATTTCAGCAATGCATTAAAAACGGGAGCTACCGAATCCCAGTACATTTACAAAATGAAAGCAACGGATAGAAATTTGTTTTATGTATGGGGTTTTATGACGTCATAGATCAATCTCCTTTTGCCAAAGATATACAAAAGAAATATGGTCACCATAAAAAAATCACTCAAGAAAATGTATATTCCTTTTCAATATCCCTTTATTATACTTATACAATGTTATAAAACAACAGAACTAAATTAAAATAATACTAGAATATGCTAGAAGGTTTTACTCATTTAAAATATAAAATATTAAAACATTGAGATAATATTACTACGTATGGAGGAGACACCACGAACAAAATCTGTGCGCCATTTTTTTGCTCTAAGTTTTAAAAATTATTATCTAGTTAGGTACTTACCGATGAAAAGTAATGTTAGTCACTTTTCCGTATTATTTGTGCAATATCGAAGGCATATCTGATGCGTTTCACTTTAAAACAAATAAAAAATGAGCGTGCAGTTAAGCCATAATTATGGCTTATGTTGAGCGGAACATAAGTGATGTAGGCGGTGTCGTCTCCATATATACATCTCAATGTATTAAATTCATTAACTATTGTTTTACATTTAAGGATAAAACCTAAAATAATATTATCATGTATGTCGTATGAAGGTTATTGTAGATAACAATTTTTACTTTTTATTTTTGTACCCGTAATTTAAGTATAATTTATATTAATTGTCAATTAATGTTTATCTAATTGAATATAGAGAAGAGCCTAGCTACTGACTTAATAAAATGATATGTGTGATTAAATTTTGTTGTTTCTTTTCTTTCCCTGTGTCATTATTACATAAATATCATAGGCTACATTAAGTTACTTTTCCATAGTGAAGTAGTTTTATATACTATTCAAAAGCTTATTTATATAATCCAATTAAATTTCTTATATTATAATTCGTGCCTGTCTCAAAAAAAATTATATATATAGAAAATAGTAGAAAAAACTAATGTCAAGTCTTCCTGAATTTTTGAATCACCGTAGAAATCTACTTATAATAATTGAAGGTCATATATTTTCATGGATAAAGAATTTGCCTATAACATTTTTATTTCTTTTATTTGTTAAATTAATAATTTTATTATTTAAAATTCAACACTAATATTTAAACACTATTTACCCACTTCCACTACCGACTATCCGAACATCATTACAAAATATTGTACTCGTTTAACAAAATTCAATTCTCAAATATTCTGCCGCATTTACCAATTGAATATTATTTGAAAACGGCAACACTACGTCAGGTTATTTCAATTCGGGTCGGACCCCTTGGGAGAGGTCTGCACAATAATCTATATAGCTTATTTCCTTTTACATTTGTAATAGATAGGTGAATATTGCAAATATAATCTTAGGCTAAAGGTATTTGAGGCACCTTTTGAGTCTTCCCTCTTTTGGAACAAAAAATGACTTATGGCATTAATTTCAAAACTATACCTATCAGTCAGATACTTTTGTAAAAGTTTAAATTATATTCAAGCAGTTATAATTACTTATAGAGTTCATTATAGTTTATATTTTACTAGCTTTCCACCCGCAGCTACGCCTGCGCAGTCAAAGAAAAACCCGCATAGTTCCCGTTCCCGTGGGATTTCCGGGATAAAACCTATCCTATTTCCCGGGATAAAAAGTAGCCTATGTCCTTTCTCGGGTATCAAAATATCTCTATACCAAATTTCATGCAAATTGGTTCAGTAGTTAAGGCGTGATTGAGTAACAGACAGACAGACAGAGTTACTTTCGTATTTATAATATTAGTATGGATTATAACACGAATTATTTATTAATACGTAAGAAATATGAAAAAAAGGACATTTACAAGTTACATGTGTAAGTTCAACGTTTACTTTCATTCCTTTAAAGCTTCAAGCTCACCTATTCCTTAATCTAATAGACTTCTTCAAGCACTTTCAAATGATAAAAATTTAAAGATACAGCAACAAAATAGCCATACAAAGACAAATCACTGTACAAGAAAGCCAATGCTAGTAGTAGGAAGTCACGTGATCTTATTAGTGCAAGATACAAGGCGCATACTAGTTGAGATTAATTCAGTACAGCTACGTGACTATAATCCGGGATCTATTTGTCAACTATTCTAAGGTTTGGGTATCTAGGTGACTTCGTTAGTAGGAACGTAGCAATACTAGGTGTTGCCTTATCTCTCTGGCCTCATGTCATTATGTCCAAAAAATATGAAGTCTGTAAAGGTTGTTTGTTTGATCGTTAACATGAAATAAATAAAAATAATAAAAAAATAGTTTTGCGATCGCAGAGATCTTCATGCTTTGCATTTTGAGTCGTCCAATAGTTTATATTCCCACATCTTAAAGTTACACAAAATAATTGAAAACATTTCTTTCTGTACCTACAAATAATTTAAGACTAGTTCCTAAACTATTTCACTGATTGAATCAATTTGCTAATTAATTAAAAATATATTCAAATTATTAATTTCTATCTTTAAGTTTTTGCTATTATATACATGATACTACATAGTGAGCTACTGTTACGATATAAGGTCGCTTTTAAGCGATAAGGTCACCCTTTGTACTTCGCATCCAAACAGATATATTTATTATACTGTACATTATAATATTAAATGGTGTGGTACAATAAATGATTAAATAAATTAATAAATAAGGTACACTATCAAAACAACTACAAAATGAAATGATTAAACACAAGCCAAGCCAAGCTAATAGACCGGGAGATACTGACACAAAATTTCGAGTCATTTGTAACAAGGATGGCGGTTCTACAGGGGTCTTAGTACGCAATGACAAAAAGAAAAATGATGGTGTGAACGCTGGTACCGGTGGCTTAGTCGCGTGGGCGTTTGTCGAACTCGTCGGAAAAATAGCGAAAGTCAAACGATTTGTAACACAAAAATTTTAGAATTTACCGATAGCCCATAAAAAAGGAGTAGGCGGTAGTGTCATGCCATACTTTTCCGGTGTGACTTACAGCCCGCCATACCGATGCGAATGTGTTGATTTAAATAAAACAATCATTCAACCATTTGTACCAGGCTAACTTTTGCACAGGTAACTATCGTCGTGCAGCCATTTACGAAAATCGCCATGCCATACTTTTCGGACGATTCCAAATGGTCGCCATACCGCCGAAAATCTGCAAAAAATTTTTATTTCGCCAAACTTTTTGTACCAGTATTGCATTTGGATTTTTGGAGAGTATTTGATAAAATGTGACCATTATTATATTTGCCATACTTCTAGTAGGGGGAAAAAGTGCTGTCATACTTGAAAACTTAATTTATTATTAATGTATATAAGTGAAGATTTCCAACACATAGATCTTTGAAATTTTGTATTTATATTTGTTGATCCTCAAACTTACAGGAAAAATAAGTGCCATACTGTTACAAATCGTTTGACTTTCGCTATTTTCCGACGAGTTCGACTAACGCCCACGCGACTAAGCCGCCGGTACCAGCGTTCACGCCATCGTTTTTCTTTTTGTCATTGCGTACTAAGACCCCTGTAGAACCGCCATCCTGTTACAAATGACTCGAAATTTTGTGTCAGTATCTCCCGGTCTATAAGCCAAGTCACTTATATTCTTACCAACGTTACCATGGTTACCTAGAGGTAAGGAAATGTGCCCTGTAAACAGACCTCCCTGACATCCCCGGAGGTAACTAATTACTGATTAAATTGGTAACAATATCTCCGCTATGTTTACGAGTAAATGACAATGCTTAATTGAAGTTTCAAGGATCTTACAACACTATGTAGGTACATATATACGCAATTTTTTATTAATTGAGATTAATACTACGACTTGAAATGGAATTCGAATATTGTGGGCGTTGTATATTACTATAATAAAGAATTAGTATATGTTTATAATGCATTTTGCAATTAATGTCACAGTTTTAAAAATAGGTACTACCTACTACTGGAAAACGCCGGGCTCGCTACTGCTGGAAAGTTCTGGACTATCTTAAAACTTTCTCAAGTAGGAGATCTAAATAAGTTACGATAATCTTAAATTATTTTAACGTGGTCATTATTTTACTCAATTGAAATGTAAATTTGTGGAAAATATGAGTTAAGCACATTACAAAATTGTAGGTTTTCTAACAAGATTTAAACAAAGTTTACCTTCCGTTTCTTATAGTTTAAGAAAAACAATCATCTTTCTACTATGTCTTGCATCCATTAACCAATCCAACCAACCACAAAAGAGTTGCTAGGACTGACTACGCTTGATTTACGACCACATAATGTACAGAATTAGTTACCGGCTGTCAAAGTGTCAACAAGTACGAAAACATACCCAGTGTAAATAATTCCAGTTCAATTGTTTTAAGTGCACAAACTTTGGAAGAAATACATATAAAACATAGTGAAAGTGCCCGTGAACAATTTAAATAATAAAATTGAAGAATTATTAGTGGCATATTGATTTCATAATAACAGTAATTAAGAGGTTATAACATCTGATTTGATTCAATTGACAAGTCAAGTCATAATAGTGACAGTTGTCTGTTTTTGACACCGTTTTTTTTTTTGATATTAACAAAGTACACCGCCTTGGTAAGAAAAATTTGCAAAGTGATAAGCCTCGCCCAGTTCTTATCTCTTTCTTGAGTTTATGGCAAAAAGAACAAGTAATACAGAGCAAGAAAAAGATTAAAAACGTGTACATTGTAGAGGACTACCCAAAAGATATTTTGGATAAAAGGAAATTATTACAACAACAACTAATTGAAGAAAGGGAAAAAGGAAGATACGCAGTGATAAAATACGATAAACTTATAGTACGTGATAACAAAAACAAGAATGAAAAACGTAAACGTAATCGATCAGAATCACCAAATAAAAACATCCCGGACAACAAACAAAAACTGACAGAAATATCTAAGTCTCACAGGAAAAATGCTTTCGATATTATGAGAGTAAGAAGCAACTCTCTCTCCACTATCCCCTCCTCTGCAAAAAACTAACAAAATCCCGACAGCTGGTTACAGACCAACTACAAACTAGAAGAACTTTTAATATAGCACTCCCCAATCCGGCTTGTCACCGTGGGGTTTCAGACTACAACCCTCCAAACCAATCAACCGCATCCTACAATAAAACTTTAAATTATAGAAAATTCAACATTGCCACATTTAATGTCCGCACTTTGAGAACTGAGGAACGCCAAGCAGAATTTGAACTAGCCATAGAACAAATACGTTGGGACATAATAGGTATCTGTGAAACAAAAAGAAACGAAGAAGAATTGTTAGAAGTAGAAGGTAAATATATATTTTTCAACAAAGGTAAGGAAAAAGGAAGGAATGGCGTTGGTTTCTTATTAAATATTGCTCTTAAAAAGGAAGTAGTAGAATTCATAGGAATATCGGATAGAATAATCATGTTAAAGATAAATATACCAGGTTACAGCAAAATGTGGACAATTGTACAGACCTACGCCCCACACGAACAAACTGATAGCGAAGAAAAAGACAGTTTCTATAGATTATTAACAAATGCATTAAAAGAAACACAGTACGACAATTTAATAATAATGGGAGACTTCAACAGTCAATTAGGTCAAAAAACAGAATCTGAAAACGAGATTATGGGCCCTCATACTTACGGTAAAAGAAATGATAATGGAAAAAGATTAATCAACTTTGCATTAGAATTTAACCTGAAAATCATGAACACACTATTTAAGAAGAAATTTAAGAGAAAATGGACTTGGATATCCCCGGACGCCAAAACCTGCAACGAAATCGATTTTATACTCACAAATAAGCCACAATATTTTGAAAACGTAGAAGTCATTAATACACTTAACTTTAACTCAGACCACCGATTGTTGAGAGGTACAATAAAATCAATAGAACCAAAAAGGTCAAGAAAATTCATAAAACAAAACTATGAGAAAATTCCACCAATTCCAGATGATGTGTTGAAAAGTTTTGGCCATACACTCAATAACGAAATGCAGATAAATAGCGATAAATCAGTCTTATTCAAATATAACGTATTAGAAAAGAACCTTATAAAATTAAAAGAAAACTTGATATCTGTGAAAGTTAAGAGAGATAAAGTGGGGGACGAAGCAAGAAAACTTTTGGAAACTAGGAAAGAACTATTAAAAAATCGAAAATCCAACAAGAAAGAAATACAAGACATTAGTAAACAGATCAATAGGAACATAAGAAACTTTAAAAAGAAAACAAAAATTAAACTAATACAAGAGCAAATAGAAAAGACGGGTGGAGTGAAAAAAGCACAAAAACTTTTAAGTCAAGACAAAAATTGGATACCTAAAATAAAAAATACAAAAACTAACACGACAAGCTCAAATAGAAAAAAGATTTTAGAAACTGCTACAATATTCTACGAAACACTATACAAGGACACCGCTACATTACCTATAGAAAATCAAGTTTATAACATGGATGAAGAAAATGGAGAAATACCACCGCTTCTAGTAAGTGAGGTAGAAAAGGCCCTATCATCCCAAAAAGACGACAAAGCACCAGGCGATGATAAAATCAGCAATGAAATTTTAAAGAAGACTGCATCAGAGACTCTCCCGATTATTACCCAATTATTTAACGAAATATATCAGACTGAACAAATACCTAAACAGTGGACCGACACAACGATTATCTTACTGCATAAGAAAGGAGACAAACAATTAATAGAAAACTACAGACCAATAAGTTTAATGCCTAACCTATACAAGATATTTGCTAAAACAATCCTAAACAGAATATCAAACACCTTGGATGAATCACAACCTCGAGAACAAGCTGGCTTCAGAAGCAATTATTCAACACTTGATCATATTTTTGTTATTAAACAACTTATAGAAAAATGTAATGAATATAATCAACCTTACTATATAGGATTTGTAGACTACAGCAAGGCGTTTGATTCTATAAGACACGATTATCTTTGGGTGGCATTAAAATTACAGGGAGTCCATCAAAAATATATAAACCTCATCAAAAACATCTACAGTCACATTTCGGCTAAAATTAGGCTTGAGAGAGTTGGAAGAGACTTTGAAATACAGAAAGGGGTGAGACAAGGGGATCCCATGTCACCAAAACTATTCTCGGCTGTTCTTGAAGGTATTTTTCGGAATCTCGACTGGGACCTTTGTGGTATAAACATTAATGGCCAGCGCCTACACCATCTAAGATTCGCAGACGATCTCATTGTAATAGCCGAAACACCTGAAACTCTACAAAAAATGTTACAACAGCTTGCCGACCAAAGCGCAAAAGTAGGACTTGTAATGAATACATTAAAAACAAAAATAATGACCAATAGAACTAAAATTCCAATAGAAGTCCACAACAGGTACATAGAGTATGTAGAAGAATATCTTTATCTGGGACAGATCATATCTCCCAATGATCTTATGACAAAAGAAATAGAGCAAAGGGTAGCAAGTTCTTGGAAACGATTTTGGTCCTTGAAAAATATTTTTAAAAACGACGATATCTGCCAGACGTTAAAGAGTAAGGTTTTTGATACATGCATACGCCCAGTGATGACTTATGGTTGCCAAACATGGTGTTTAACCAAAAAACAATTACAAAAACTAAAGGTGTGCCAACAAGGAATGGAGAGAAGCATGTTAAAAATTAAAAGACGCGACAAAGTAAAAATAACCAATATTAGAAAGAAGACGAAATTACAAAGCATTGTGAAGACAGTCAAATCTCTAAAGTGGCGTTGGACAGGGCATATAATGAGGAATAAACAAGGAAAGTGGACTAAAGATCTCTTGGAATGGTATCCCAGGGAAGGAAAAAGGAACAGAGGGAGACAAAAAATTAGATGGGAAGATGATTTAAAGGAAATTGTAGGAGGAGTGACCTGGAGAAGAATAGCACTTCAAAGGCAATCATGGAAGAGTTTGGAGGAGGCTTTTGTCGAAAGACAAGCAAGATACCCAGAAGAAACCTAGTTAAACTATAAATAATTATTGTTACTTGTAAATTTCTTGCAATAAAGGCTTTCATTCATTCATTCAATGTACAGTGAAGAAAGGAAACATAACAGCATAAATCAAAGACAAAGCATGATACATGGCTTGTCTCTGGATTCGGGACACGTGCGCCAGCTTAATAGTTGCCATTCGGCTTATCTAGGACAAGTTCTTCAAGCCAATACGTGACAATTTCGATACAATTCGATTAGACTTGCAATGGATATACGAAGACATGGTTAAGCTAAATATAGTCTCGAGTTTTGTCCCGAAATGAATTGGAAAGCTATGTATCTACCGGTTAATCTATACTAATATTATAAAGTTGAAGAGTTTGTTTGTTTTAACGCGCCAATCTCAAGAACTACTGGTCTGAATTGAAAAATTATTTCAGTGTTGGATAGCCCATTTATCGAGGAAGGCTATAGGCTACATAATATCATCACGCTAAGACCAAAAGAAGTGGAGCCACGCGGAACGCAGCTAGTCTGAAATATAGGAGTAGTAATTTACTATTAATTACTTAACTCTAATATTCGATAATGTATAGACTTATAGCCTAGTTCAGAATATTAGGCTCGAGATAAATACGTATAATAAATGTGTTTATTTGGAAGTCATATTTGTATTTGCTTGGGCGGCTTGTCACATGTAGATTTATTATTTTGCTACGAATTAAAAATCACAGTTGTAAATCTATTTTATATATTCGTCTTAGAAATCTCATACCAAATCGGTGTTTCTAGGAATAAAGTAGGGACTAGGCAGCCTTGTTATAAAGTTTTTAACGTGTGTTAAAGCGGTCTCAATACACACATCACTTTTGTTAGGAAAAGTGCTCTGCTTAGATAGGCATGTCCTAGAAAAACTATTGCTTTTACGATAAAATATGAAAAGGGCAAAACCCTCTCTAAGAAACATTTATATTAACAAAAACCGTACTATAGAAAAATTTGGAAAATCTAAAAGTGCACGCCTCATAATTTTTTTTAATAAATATTTATTAATTATTATTTTTGTTTATTTAATAACAATTAAACCACATCGAATCAGACCCTGAAAAATGAAAGGGTTCTATTCCTGAGCATACTCAAGCGTAAGAGAAAAAAAAAGACTCGATTAGTAAAGTATTTCGGTCGCTATCGTGTTAACAAGAAAAAGGATCCGCACATACAGACACACGGACGTCCAAGACAGAACTTTTTTAAACTGTTTTTTAACTAGTTTAAATAACAAAAATGACATCAAAAATATCATGAACGTTAAAAATAGTGTTTTTTCTTAATATGTGTGTGTATGTATTATCTTACAAGTGCAATGTATGATACATAAAGACATTTTAATTTTGAAAAATCAGATGTTTTGCGCGAAGTGACAGTAGTACCCACCTCAACGCTTCGCTTATGAGGCGTGCAATAACATAGATATTTTACCATTGAACAGAATATAATGACGCATAGCATTTATGTTGACAAAGAAGAAAAACATAATGTTTTCCTCATCCTTTAACGTATTGTTGCTTATTTGCCTCCATAGGCAATAAAATAATATTAAACTTACAAACACTTGAGTAAGGGTATAAAATTACCAATATTTTTGGAACGAAGTTCCTTATTGCGCATTAAGAAACGGGGGACCAAATGTTATAACGACACTTTTTGCTCTATTTGTAAGCCGTGCGGCGAGCGCGTATTTCTCTGACTGTTTCTGTTTCTCTCTCATAGAAAGAATGTCAGTTATTTTAGTAACTTTGTTCCATTCGGTTGTCCCTTGACACCTACAATTTTTTTTTTATAATTAACCTTAGGTAAAGCCAGTTTCATAGTCTGTAAATCCCTATTTAAAACAGTAGTATATTATCAATCAAGTAAATAGTTACTACAAAAGGACAGATATAATATTATAATGATACCACATCTATTCTTCATAGATTAATGTACCCGTACGTG
The DNA here is from genome assembly GCF_061535395.1 of Colias eurytheme. Taxonomy (NCBI): domain Eukaryota; kingdom Metazoa; phylum Arthropoda; class Insecta; order Lepidoptera; family Pieridae; genus Colias; species Colias eurytheme. Next base: position 11,621,742 of record NC_142990.1, read on the forward strand.
GGTTAAAGTTAATATGAAATGATTCTCTCTTAGAAATTTGCATTAGTTTACCGTGAGATAACATTAAGTTATGTAACGTAAAATCTATTACAAACTTTATCTTATTAGGATTTTTATACTTGCAGATAATTTACGCCTATAATTAATAATAATAAGTTGCATGTCTAATCTATACTAATATTATAAAGCTGAAGAGTTTGTTTGTTTGTTTGTTTGTTTATTTGAACGCGCTAATCTCGGGAACTACTGGTCCGATTTGAAAAATTCTTTCGCTGTTAGATAGCCCATTTATCGAGGAAGGTTATAGGCTATATATCATCATGCTACGACTAACAGGAGTGGAGCCACGGGGGTGAAACCGCGCGGAGCAGCTAGTACAAGAATAAATATTATCGCCCCCGCTCAGCCTGTGACATTATTTCTGAAAGTTCTTCAAGTTTTTTTCTGTTAAATTATTAAAATTTACCTTAAAGCTAATATCGTTTAATATTTTAGCGTTGACAATAGTTTCGTGTAAGACAGATATAAAATCAAATTTTATTAATGTTATTCAACACGATAACATAAACTACGTATGTAATATTATTTATCTACTAGTTTCCCCCCCCCCCCTCCCTGGTATTACCCGCATTGCTCCGCTGCTGTTGATCCATGATGGTATGTAGCGATAAATGGGCAATCTAACAGCGAAATAGTTTTTCAAATCGGACCCCTAGTTCCTGAGATTAGCACGTTCAAACAAAAAAACTCTTCAGCTTTTTAATACTAAGTAAAGATAATGTTAGTAGGATTGGATGCATTTTTATATCTCACTAGAGGTCCGCCCCGGCTTCGCCCGTGGTAAGTACATATTTCGCAATAAAAGGTAGCCTATGTCCTTTCTCGTGTATCAAAATATCTCCATACCAAATTTCATGCAAATTGGTTCAGTAGTTTAGGCGTGATTGAGTAACAGACAGAGTTACTTTCGCATTTATAATATTAGTATGGATTATATAGATTTTGAATTTGATCCAACTCTTCTCAATGGAATATCACTGAATCAAGTATTTATTATACGATTGTGTCGTTTATATGAACAAGCTTTTTTTTAATTTTAATTTCTCTTTTCGATATAATATTGACTTGACTTATGTTCCTGTGTCCCCTAACTGGGGCAGAGGGCATCACAGTGCTCCGCCAGGTGTGTCTATCGAGAGCTTCCCTTTTGATCTCACTCCAAGTTTTCCCGATTTTCTTGGTTTCGTCTATGACTGTCCGCCGCCAGGTCTGTTTAGGACGGCCACGCATACGCTTTCCTTAGGGGTTCCAGTCTAAGGCTTGCTTTGGAATATGATCCGTTTCCCTTCGGAGCGTGTGACTTTCGATTTCGATATAATATAGCCTTAGATCATTAATGATCTAAGGCTATATTATATAGTATATATAGTACTATCATACTACTTAGGGAGTCATAAACTTATAAACTATTACAAGTATCCTTACAGTTCCCATAGCAAGGCTTAATTATATAAATTATACGTCGGTAGCTGGATAAATAACAGCTATTTACAGTTTAATCCCTGACAGAGTAATATATGTCGTAAATAGCGAAATTTATAGACGTAATAAACATAAGTACACCACTCTTGTTTGAGTTTGAGAGCTTCATAGTTGGAGGGATTAGAATGAGGTAAACGCCAAGTTATATTAATGTATATACTCGTAGGTATGGGCTTTGGAAATGTCTTAAGATAATTGTCTTGGAACGTTATTAATACAGTTTTCAAAGGGCAAATGTGTATGAATGTTTATTAAATGGACTGGAGAGTGGTATCATATATAACACTAGCTGTGCTCCGCTCCTGTTGGTCTTAGCGAGATGATATATACCTTCCTCGATAAATGGGCTATCTAACACCGAAATAATTTTTCATGTCGGACCAGTAGTTCCCGAGATTAGCGAATTCAAACAAACAAACAAACTCCTCAGCTTGAAACCGCGCAGCGCAGCTAGTACGTGATAAATTACCGTGATAGATTCAAACTAAACCGTGAAAGATTCACGAGTGTGGTTGCAAAACTTTACCACGGTAACTCAGTGACTATAACGAGTTGCCAGCTATGAGCTAGTTCTCTTAATATTGAAAATGGATCGTTTACACGTGTCGCTTTATGAGAAAAGTTTGGAACTTGTTTAGCAATATTCAGTGAGTGGGTGGATCGTTCTAGAATTGTGAGTGAATAATCTTTTTAAGTGCTGTAGGAGGTTAGAGGAGGCTTTCTTTTTTGAACTTATTGAATCCATAAAAGTCACTGGTACAATTAAGTGCAAAAAATATTAATTAAAAGTAAGTACGTAGTGGATAAATAAAAATGTCTGAGACATTGAGTATGTACTACGTACTAGAGAGGGCATCGCTACTACACTCTTTGTAACACGAGTTAGAGGCAAACTTCACAAACTCATCGCTTAATCGCCCCGCCGCGCTTGTCGCACAGATTGTGTTCGTGGTGTCCTCTCTATACGTAGTAATAATACCTCAATGGTCTGAGATGATGACTTTGGGTACTTTTCATAAGATAAAAAATTTAAATATGGCTATTTAAAAATGGCTAGGACAAAATATAACACACAAAAACACATAATTATTATGAATATTACCTTTTATATTTTTTTTTTTAAGAATAGAAAAAAATCGATAACGAGGCGAGATTCGACCCCGCGTCTTCCGCCATCCCGTAAGAGCAATTGAATTTATTCTTCTCTTTATTCCATTTTTTTAAATTGATTCTCTATGTGTATGGGACATATTAAAAAAATAAATAATACTGGATATAAAATAGTTATAAAAATTTGATTTATATTTATCTCACGAAACTAAGTTCCAACGCTAAAATATTAAACGAATGGACGTTACATTTAACAAATATTACTAACTTTATACGGAATCCTCGAATTTAAATGAGTTATTATAATTATTCACGAACTTTACTTTCGGTCTGAATAATATTACCGTGAAATATTACTTTTTCTACCGAAAACAGTTTGCGGATAAATAACTGCGAAGGCTCTGAGAATAAATGGAATTTAAAAATCTTCAGTAAATATTGCATAACTTTAAAATATTTGAATTGTGTGTAAAATTATAATTTTTACAAGAAATAAAATTATCTTGAAATTTTACTTAATTTTGCGAAACTGAAGTATAGGTAGGTACTTCAGTTTCGCAACGAGCAAAAAGCAACTGCAAAAGCAAAAAGCAAAAAGCAACTTTCACATCACATAGGTTCCATGAGTCATGTTCTCTTCTATGCTTCTACGCTTTGATAAAACGCTGTCGTAAATTGTCAAAACTAGACCGAATTAAATGAAAAGCATCAATTTTCAAATAAAAATTAAACATCAAATTCGATTTTCCTCGTCGAAAAGCTACTACTTACACCAGAATAAGTACTAGGTACCTACTAACAATATAATGATGGGCAATGCTACTTGAAATTCATATCAAAATATACTCCGGTCTCATTCTCAGTGTTGAAATTTTGTACAAGGCAATGTCATTTTAAGTTAGCAAAAAAAACTATATTTGTGCGGAACCCTCTGTACGCGAGTTCGATTCGCACTTGGCCGGTTTTTTTTATTTATTTCAATTTTACTTTTTAGGGCACCTTCAGCAACAGTAAAATACAATTTTGATAGAAAATACAAATTTGGCAAAGGTTCTTTTCAAGAGAAAACACGTGTATTAAATAATTGTGCTCATAAATATTTGTAAGTGAACCTTCTTCGTCCTTGATTAAATGTTTGAAATACGATCTGTGTTTTATTTTCCCCTTTTTAAATAAAATATATATTATTATATTTTTGTTTTATTTATGTCTTGACATACCTACATAAGTCTATCGCTACAAAAAAAACATTAAAAAAAATCAAATTTTAATCTTTATAAAAATTGTTTCACACCGGTGAAGTGCACATACTACTTTCTTAAAAGACTGAGCAAGATTCACGTCATATTTTCAGCATCTAACAAGGAATTGGACATTGAACAACTTTAAAATTGCCTTCAGAAGGGCAGCTATACACAACACAGCACTGCATACATTACAAAAATTTTACAAATAATATATCAAATCAATTTTTTAATACCAATAGAAATTCAAACCTGAACAGCTATTTGCTGTATTAAATAGATACTCACTATTAATTATTCGATATGTTTAGAAAAAAGTATTTAGCATATTTGGACCGCCTCCTTGGTACATTGGTTGACGCGTGAGAATAGCACCGAGGGGTCTTGGGTTCGATTCCCGGTGGAGGCGAAGAAAAAAATGTCCGAGACATTGGTAGGACACAGAAGGCCTACTTGTCAGATGTATAATGCATCTGCCCCTTACCCCACTAGGGGACATGGGACTTCACACAATATTTGGAACATTTATTAAAAATAATAACAACTTTTGTGATTACATGTAATGTAGATACTTGTAATTTAGTAATTTAGAATCCTCATAACAATATTACCGTATTTATCTCCACATTACGAATATATTTCTGTCATTTCTAATAAATATTATTACAACAACATAATATACCTAATGTTGTTGTAATAATATATTTTTAACATCTACCTTTTATTTTTAACATCTTACTTTATTTATAGAATTCGTATAACTGAGCATCGTATCGTGTATAAGAAGCCTAAACTCGTCTCCATAGCGACAGATCTAATCTTCGCTTTGTCATCAAACGCCGCTTAACTCGAAAGTTTGTGGCGATTGCCAGTAAGTTGTTTGCAATCTCGCAACTTTTCGAAACAGTTGCTGGGTTTGCGATATTCTTTATTGGTATTGTTTTCAGTTAGATAGTGTTATATTATAGTAAATAGTAGGGTAAAAGTGGGATAGATGCCGCACTAGGATAGATGCCCCATTTTCAAAAAACCTCACTTCCCAGAGTCCTGACTACGAATTAATGATTTAAATAGGAGCTCCTATCACCCCGCACCTCGTGTACGCATGAGCTGTTGTTTGGTGAAGACGTGTTTCGCTAGTGCGTGTTATAATATCGGCGGCGAACTTCACGAACACGTTAAAATTTAAAAAGGTTGATATTTGCCTTTGCATAACTTTATAAGTATTAATAAATTTCACTATATTTCTTATTATGTCTATACACTGGTTCATTAAGTACAAATCTAAGTGAAAATAGTGGCTCTTTTGTTTTTATTTAATAAAAAAACTACTGGGGCAGCTATCCTTATTATGTACATGTTAGTATCGATAATCACAGGTACTGTTTATATTTTTACCTGATTGCGTCAGAGGTTTTCTCTATGTTAACCGATTTTACTCGTTTAATTTGCTTTTTTTTTGTTATGTTTACTTACTTATTAATGATCTGCCCTTATACTGATTGTAGGAGAACCACGCCACGAAAATACAAAAGAAAAGAAGGAGTGCGAGCGCAAGTATATTCTTGGACAACAGAACAACTATGTGAACTTGACATTTGCTGGTTTATCATATTAATTTTATTAGATTTCGCGTTTATAGAGTATGTCAGGCATCTATCCCACTCTGCAGGCATCTATCCTCCTTAGTATTTTCATGGTGGGGCAACTATCCAACTAGGTAGGCATCTATCCTCAAAAAAGGTGTTCTACAAAAATATTTATTACACATTATCTATAAATGATAGGATTAAAAATATATATAGTAATTCAAAACAGATAATTAACCTAGCTATATTCATACAAAGTGTTCGTATAAGATTCATGTTTTTTAAATTATGAGGCTATTTCAAAAAGTGGGGCATCTATCCCACTTTTACCCTATGTATACACTATACAGTGGTAATTTATTTACTTAGGTACCAAGAAGAATCTTCTAATTTTATACTAGAAGTGCCGCAAGGTTTCACCCGCGGACAAAACCACGGGCAAAATCAAGTATTTCAATAGCCAATGTGTTTTTCTGATGTAAGAAGATTTTCTGATGAATAAATGTTATGTTAAAAAAGTTGTGTTTTTGTTCCAAAATAACACGTTTAAATCCTTACCAAGTTTAAAATAAAACAATATTAATATCCAAGTGTGAAACAATTAAGAATTGAAAAAATTAACTCCGACTCGATAGTCAGCCATTACACTTCGATTACTAATTTGGTACTCAATGAAATTTACTGAACGTTTTATGTGAAATCAACTCAATTAATGTATGTATGCTCTGTGTTCGTTGTAATGAGCATTTTGACATGATTGGTTGTTTAATTATTGACTTAGGGCCGGCGCCCACTGCCGGCACGGCACGGCATGGCACGGCAGAGCATCCCGCGGCGTGCAATGGCATCCCGCGGCGTGCAGTGGCATCCCGCGGCGTGCTGCGTGATCCCGCGGCATTCAGTGGCATGCCGTGGCATCCTGCTAAAAGCCCCACTAATGCTGCATAAGTTTCAACCTTATTTCAACTAGCTAGCAATCATAATTCCTCGACCCCAAAGTGACGCATACGCCTCGCGGGATGCAATGGCGCGCCGCGGCATTCCTTGGAATGAAACAGCAAGACACGTCATGCCGCCGCATCCTGCGGCGTGCCGCGTCATGCTGCAGCATCCTGCGATACGTCGCGGCATCGTGGCATCGAAATAAAGTAACTTGAATTCTAAACTGATTGAAATAAGATTCAAAATAACTTCATTAGTAATAAAATCCTCTGCCCTGCCATGCCACGCCGTGCCGGCAGTGGGCGCCGGCCCTTATGGTAGAGTAAATAGGGTTCAAAATGATAAGATTTTCTGTTATCTGGGTACGTATTATAAAAATGTTTATTGTTTAGGTTGTTTCAATGTTTACTTCCGATCTACAGTACATTTTAAGTCAATTTAAGGAACCGTTAAGACGAGGCTCCCTAACATAATTTCTGGCACTGAGAGACCGGTTACGGTACTAGACGCTAACAAAGCCGTAATAAAGTTGAATATCGTGTGCGCTCTTTGATCGCGTTCGAGCTAGAAAAGTAAGTCTCAATTCTTATTTCGTTTATAACTAAAGTAATAATTATTGATCTAGAGAAAAAATATCTTGGGATTCGATAGTAAACTCTATTTCCTTACTGTTAACATTTATTTTAGACATAAAGTCCAAGTAAATCTTAAAAAAAAATGTAATAATCCTTAAAAAAGGCATAATTTTTGAATAAAAAATGAATCGAGTGAAAATGATACAATTACGTAACCGTCTTGTACATCGAAAGAAAAAGACCCAATAAATCATAATATAGATACTAAAGTTCCATTTTGATTGTATGTGTGACTGTTTCAGAATATTAATGCAAATTTACATAATATTAGAGAGCCTCCGCTTAATATAATGGTTCATCATCATCATGGACATCAGTCTACATTAATTATTTCCACGTATTATATTATTATTATAACAGCAATTGAAGCAATGGTGTCGTAGATAATTCGCAAATAAAATAATGCAGGTTTTGAAACCTTTTTCATAGAAGTTCTTACTTCTATCACAGTTATTTTGTATTTTGCTTCTAAAGACGTAATTTATTTTGGCGTAATGATAATATATTTGCTTATAAAAAGTAACAAAAAAGAAGCACTTGCTTATAAAAATAAAAAAATAATTTTAAAACGGAATAAAATATGCTCTATTTTTTATAGACTTAATTGTATCCATCAACATGAACATCACAAAAACGTCAATCCAAGCATAATTGTCCATTCAGAACCAATTTGATCAATTTCGATGTAATTCACTGTTAATAATTGATTAAATTGAGTGAACATTATTTTTTTATTGTTGAACGTGCATATTAATTATTACTACATAGTATAAAACAAAGTCGCATTATCAGTCCCTATGTATACTGAAATCTTTAAAATTACGCAACGGATTCTGATGCGTTTTTTTTAAGATTGAGTGATTGAAGAAGAAGTTTATATGTATAAGGTTTTAGACATAGCGGGCGAAACCGCTTGCGGAAAACTTGTTAGTTGTTTTATAAATGGTTTTTACATCAGTATAAAAGCAGACAAATCTTTATACAAAAAAGTATTTGAAACAGGAAGAAGTAGGTATGTTTAAGAAGATTATTTTTACACAACAAAAGGTTGTTTACTAAGTGAGTTTCCTTATTTCACTTACAATATAAGGGCATTGTTAAAATATACAATGTCTATGTACATAATATTATAAAACTAGATGGTGGCTACTTGCCTACATCTCAGTGGCTATTTCAATGCCAAATTTCATTCCGATCGGTCTAGTAGTTTGGGCTGTGCGTTGATAGATCAGTCAGTCAGCTCTGGGTTATCCGGATTACTTAATAATATTGTAATAGTCATTACAACGTTATAATAATATAGGACACATAATAATGTCTTATAGATATTGAACTGTACTTAAATTTATAATCACACAGAGCTATAACTCAGTACTCACACATCATAAATACACACATGCATATGTACATACATATCTCATAACCCTTGAACAATAGATTACCTACCGCATGGTTACAGAAGAGACAACACATTATTAATAATATGCAACCACACAAAAACAGATATGAAAGCGTGATAACTTCTAAAAGTTACACGCTATAATAAGATTGACTTCGACAAATAAATGACTAGCTTTTATACTGAGGCTTCCCTCGCGTAGCCAAAATAAAATCTCATGGAACTGAAATGTTTCAACGCGGTGAAAAATAGTCTTATTACTTTAGCCTCCTATTCCTTGGAAAAAAATCATCATAAAATCCCTGCCTTGCAAAGTAAGCAGAATTTTTTCCAGAAAACGTATAAACAGCTTTGTATTTATCATGCTAGTAAGGAAGTAGGTAAGGATACGTGTGATATAAAAAGAGCATACACCATAAATTTATCTTCCTCGTACCTGAGTAATCTGTAGCGACATCAATCTTGAAAAATAAACCTGGCACGCCCATTAAATAACCATTACTGGGGTCATATAATAACTGAATTAAATACGAAGGAATCATCTTACAGATTACATGAGGGAAATCCCTTAAAGGCATAGCCTCTTGGTATTTGGCCATTAGTTTTGATCATCTTATCCTTTGATATCTACTTACAACCAGATAATATATAATACACAATGTAAATAGGAAGCTGGTCTTATAGAGATTTTGCCAAGTTGAATAGAGATGGTACCCAAATGTTATTACTTTAAGATTCAAAATTAAACTATCTTTAATAATTACATGATCAGTATGTTTTTATTATTGACTAGCTCACCGCCCGCGATTTCGCCCGCTTTGTCTAAAACCAAATAAATTATATACTTAAACCTTCCTCTTGAATCACTCTATCTATTAAAAAAACCGCATCAAAATACGTTGCGTAGAATTAAAGATTTAAGCATACAAAGGGACATAGGGACAGAGAAAGCGACTTTGTTTTATACTATGTAGTGAAATATTATTTTCGACTGCATAAAATAGACAGCAAAAACACAAAACCCTGCAATCCAAATAAACAGGAATTGGTTAAAAGTCAATCAAATGTATAGATATATATCAAGGCTTGGGCAGATCAATTAGGACTGACACTGATTGCGAACCAAGCCTACCTGCTCCCAACAATATACTTGCACTATATTATCAACTGTTTAGAAACTACAGTTAATATTATATTGAATGTTATTCATGGTACTAATGCGTTTGTGTTATTATCCTGGAGATATTATATTGGAGATATTGTATTTGGACGTTTCATGTTATTACATGGCTTCTCAAGAAAAGGTATTACTGGGAGAAGAAATTTGGTAAGAAGATTAACTCATTTTGGCTGAATTGAATTGGTCCAAATATATTGATTTATCTACAAGATAATTTAAAAAATGCCAATATCGTAAAAAATGCCACCACCCTAGCTGATTAAATCTCTCTTTCAGTAGCTCATCGGGGAAATACATATTAATAAATATGCGCGAAGGTATAAGTGCATTCTCAGCATGTCCAATGGACCGAAAACAAGAGAGATTGACGACTACTCTTTAAAGTAGGGGAATGACATCTTAATGACCTTCCAGGAATCGAAACTAAAACATCTCCTTTTTTATTCGAGCACTAGCTGTGCCCCGCGGTTTACCCGCATTGTTGGGCACCTATTAGTCTTAGCGCGATGATATATAGCCTATAGCAATCCTCAATAAACGGACTATTTAACATTGAAGTAATTTTTCAAATCGGACCAGTACCAGTCCTGATATGCAATCAAAAAACTTAAGCACGTTCAATCAAAAAACTTTTCAGCTTCAATATTAGTATAGATGATACCAACTAACGACTCCTACTAACAACGACATCCATCACAATTACACAGTAGTCGACTTAGACATCAGTCCCAAAACACAGCACGGAATCCTCAAATAATTGAAGCACATGTCCAATTCGAAGCGTTTAATTGTCCATTGTTCACTAATTCGTGTCTCTAGAGAACCAGCGGTCATTAGAACTGGCAAACTTATTATTTTATTATAAACTTTAAATTGAACCTTACTGCCTTGTGATAGGGGGTATAATGGAATATAAGTAATTTGGTTTAATTGCAGCTCTAGTGCAATGTTGAATCATATTGGCTAGGTGACGAGGTGAGGGATTCGTATGCGGTAATTTATCAAGAGACTTTACTGGTTGTGTTACGTTGCTTTGGCTTTATGTTCAGCTGTATTTATGGATCAATTAATCAATAAATCAGAAGCATTTAGGTCTTAAGATGCACACAAAGTACATATTATTATCAACATAAATGTGATCTTTTCAACATAAATAGCAAAAAGTCAAGAAATTATTAACATTATTGTGTTTCTACAGTTTCTAATCAATCACAGAAAAACAATTTATAAAATTCTATATTATTTTTTTATTTTTTTAAGTATTAAAATGCATTGTTTTATAATAATTTAGGCTTTATCTAGGCAACTCACTGGTGCGTCAGATAGTTTTAAACGGAAACCTGAAAAAATGGGTGCATTTTGTGAAAAACTATGAGCTTACAAAGCAATTGTTGTTAATTGAAAAAACTCTACTATCTATTTGATGTCCAGCGAAAATCACAAAAAAATCCTACCGAAGCTAGGTAATCGATTTTATTTAGGCGCCGGTATTTGGGTTTATCAAACTTACAGTATAAGAATATACAAGAAAAACACGACTATAATATTATAAGATGAGATTTTTTTGTGTTGTAAATTAAATTATAATTACATGAGCTTTATGTATTTTTAAATGTGTGCAGCAACTGTACTATGAATAAGAATGCATTAGCGTTAATATTTGAATAATTATGTTTTAAGATGAAAGTTTTTATCTTTCTTATATATAAAAATGAATCGCAAAATGTGTTGGTAAGCGCTGAAATAACATAACGCGCGCATAACTCGAGAACGGCTGAACCGACTTCGATAATTCTTTTTTTATTATATTCCTTGAAGTACGAGGATGGTTCTTATGTAGAGAAAACGTAAATATTATGTACCACGGGCGAAGCCGGGGCGGACCGCTAGTTTCAAATAATATTTTTCCACTTCAGAAAGCGCCAAAATCATTTTAGTCGTAATCTTCGAAAACATCTACAATTTATTTATATCCTCTCTACATAATTCACATACCAAGTGGCAAAATTATTATAAAAAAAATAAATGGATGATTAACTTATTTGTATATTTTATTCAACTCAAGATATTTAGAATTATGATCAAATAGAGTTCACATACATTATTTATACATAGACACATAATATACTCAGCACACAAGTTGGTTTCAAAGAAAAAACAACACTTAAATGCGGAAAAAACAATGCAGTTTTATTCAGACCGTTAAAACCGTTCACATATTATTTATTTACAAGCAATTATGGTTACGGCACAATCGAGAAAATTTACACGGTGAAAGAAGTGTCGCATCGTATGGCCATGAAATACAATGTTTTGGTAGAGAAACAAACACACAAATTAACGCATAAATTGTAACATGTAATTGTATTAATACAACATAAACCTTAATATTATTATGAAACGCAAGATTTTACGACAAAATTTTCATTTGGAAAGTGAATCAGTAAACGTCAATATAACTTATGACTATAATATAAACTAGCGGTTCGGCCCCGGCTTCGCCCGTGGTACATATTTCGCCTATGTTCTTTCTCAGGGTCTAAAGATTATCTGTGCCAAATTTCATCAAAATCGGTCCAGTAGTTTATGAGCCTATTCATTACAATCAAACAAACAAACTAACAAAGTTTTCCTCTTTATAATATTAGTGTAGATGAACATTTTAATGAATAGCTGTGAATAATAGATAAGTTAGAAACACAGAATATTATAAGGATTTTTAAACACATGTAAAATTTAATTGCAAAGAGATATACGGAAAACACCAGGCGCAACGCCAGGCAACAAAAGTTCTCCAATATATACACCACCTTCACTCAAATGTGAAGTTCATATAATCATAATTTAACAAGTATATCTCCAATCCCCAGATGTACAAAAATCGACAACCCTTCAAGCATAACTATAAAATTCCATTACCAGCACATAAGGTAAACCAATGGGAACAATTGAAAAACTCCCAGAATACGGCAAGTTGGAACACGTTGTCGACTAAAAGTTATATTGCTTGAACGATCGCCAAGTTACTCTCCACTCTCCAGGTGAACGCTTTGTTTTAAACTTTCAACATTTATTTACATGCTTAAATTCGTGGAAGGTGTTCTAGTGAATCATATGTTGGAATATATAATATATTCTAGCGCGAGTTAAGAATGTTGAATGTAATAAGAACCAGTAGAACCATGAACAAAACTTGATGAAATTTTGCATACAAATTGGTCATAATAGAGCGAAGGCAGTTCAGGTTTTATAATAGCAAATGTAAGCAAATTGCAAGCATCCCTTTACCCTTTTTTACGAAACATAATAAAAACTATTCTTATTTTAACTAATTTCACGACGATGACATACTTTTCCCTTGAGCTCTGATTGACCTAAATAACATAGTGCTTATGGATATGATTATAAAAAATTTTCCCATATAATGTTATTTTATTAAGCTACTAGCAATGCCCTGCGGTTTCACCCGCATAGATAGCGATATCTTTACAGTGAAAAGTCTACTATAGGTCGTACCTGGAACACTTAGATAATCGAACTATCCCGCTATATAGGTTTAATTTTTAATCACATGAAAATCACCTTTACCCCGTCCCGCACTACGGCCTTTTTTTTTTGTTTTAGTGGGGAAATCTTTCATAGATACCCACGGCCTCCCGGGGAGGGGCCGTGGGTTATGTCGGATTCCTACCGACCAAAACCCCACTGTGTTCCGTCAAGACGCATATTGGTAAAATTCCTCCGTGACCCCCGCACTACGGCCTGCTCGAACAGTATACCTACTATTTTCTGTAGATTGACACTTTTAAATTCGTTATATCTTTTGAATGGAATATCCAATTCTTTTCATTTAAAAAGTATTTTGCTGGTATTGAAACAGTTTATAATAAAACATCATTTAATGGGATAAGGATTAATATATGTGTATGGATAACATGGTTTGATTACTGTCGGCACTTCTATTTACTTTGAAAACGTAAAAAAGTTGTTGTAGTAACATAACTACTGAAGATGGACATATGGTATCGCGGACTTTCTTGTAGATATTGATTCATTCTATAATACTGTAGAACATTTTTTTGTTCTATCTTCAATAGATTCCGCAGCGCACGCGATGACAGAAGTTTTATTGAGGATTTTTTTACACCTTGGGTTACATTATTGCATTTTTGGTAAGGATCTCTATTTTTTTTGAAAATGCAATATAGCCTATGTTGCTCAGTAAAGATGCAGCTTTCTAATGGTGAAAGAATTTTTGAAATCGGTCCAGTAGTTTTTGCGTGAAAACCATACATACATACATACTTACATACATACTTACAAACTTTTCCTCTTTATAATATTAGTATAGATAATATATTCTAGCGCGAGTTAAGAATGTTGAATGTAATAAGAACCAGTAGAACCATGAACAAAACTTGATGAAATTTTGCATACAAATTGGTCATAATAGAGCGAAGGCAGTTCAGGTTTTATAATAGCAAATGTAAGCAAATTGCAAGCATCCCTTTACCCTTTTTTACGAAACATAATAAAAACTATTCTTATTTTAACTAATTTCACGACGATGACATACTTTTCCCTTGAGCTCTGATTGACCTAAATAACATAGTGCTTATGGATATGATTATAAAAAATTTTCCCAAATAATGTTATTTTATTAAGCTACTAGCAATGCCCTGCGGTTTCACCCGCATAGATAGCGATATCTTTACAGTGAAAAGTCTACTATAGGTCGTACCTGGAACACTTAGATAATCGAACTATCCCGCTATATAGGTTTAATTTTTAATCACATGAAAATCACCTTTACCCCGTCCCGCACTACGGCCTTTTTTTTTTGTTTTAGTGGGGAAATCTTTCATAGATACCCACGGCCTCCCGGGGAGGGGCCGTGGGTTATGTCGGATTCCTACCGACCAAAACCCCACTGTGTTCCGTCAAGACGCATATTGGTAAAATTCCTCCGTGACCCCCGCACTACGGCCTGCTCGAACAGTATACCTACTATTTTCTGTAGATTGACACTTTTAAATTCGTTATATCTTTTGAATGGAATATCCAATTCTTTTCATTTAAAAAGTATTTTGCTGGTATTGAAACAGTTTATAATAAAACATCATTTAATGGGATAAGGATTAATATATGTGTATGGATAACATGGTTTGATTACTGTCGGCACTTCTATTTACTTTGAAAACGTAAAAAAGTTGTTGTAGTAACATAACTACTGAAGATGGACATATGGTATCGCGGACTTTCTTGTAGATATTGATTCATTCTATAATACTGTAGAACATTTTTTTGTTCTATCTTCAATAGATTCCGCAGCGCACGCGATGACAGAAGTTTTATTGAGGATTTTTTTACACCTTGGGTTACATTATTGCATTTTTGGTAAGGATCTCTAATTTTTTTGAAAATGCAATATAGTCTATGTTGCTCAGTAAAGATGCAGCTTTCTAATGGTGAAAGAATTTTTGAAATCGGTCCAGTAGTTTTTGCGTGAAAACCATACATACATACATACTTACATACATACTTACAAACTTTTCCTCTTTATAATATTAGTATAGATTGCATAGCTTCTATCGCGGGCCTTGAGCGCGGGGACCGAATTCAGAAATTGACAAAAAACCTCACGCTCCCCACTCCGACGGGCGCGGCGCGGCATGAAGGCATAGCATGCAATAGCTTTACCGCGGCAGTCCCCGAGTGCCACACGTCTTTTTTTATTTTGTCTTCTTACTTTCCTACTCTACATAAATAACTTTAAACCTTCCCATCATAACCCTCCAAAATAAACTATCCCACCTTACCATTACACTTGAAACTTCGCGAATTCAAAGGCCCTACCTCATAACCGCACTTAAAGCATTTATCGTGAGACCCAGCGCCAGTAATGAGAACATTACCTATCATTACCGCCGCTGCCAGCATATTAGCATAATCAGGCGATATCATCTTATTTTAAGAACGTTATATAATACGTACTTCCAACTATGTTATATACATTGATAATTTTGGAATTGCTTCTGGCGTTAGATGCTTTGAATTTGTCACATAAATATTATACAGCCTCATAATAAATGCAAAATAAGTCAAGTGTTATATTTATAATGATCCCTGTTCAAAATATTATAAATGTTGTTCTATGTTTTGATGGAGATACGAGAATCATCAAATCTAGATTTGAATCTGATCAGATCAAATCGATACAATAGATTTCTACACATTATTCAATTATTATGATTTATTAGCACAACGCAATGTAAGCATATTCATATTCTACAATAATTTATTTACTGTTCCTGGAACATCAAGCGAATCGAATCAAATATAAGCCGACCAGATAAAATTGTGCCATATAATAGGCGCTGCTTCTACCACATTTAGAATCATTATCTACTTATTACCTCAGCACAATTTAAGCTATTCTAAAATTTATCTACTGTTCTTGGAACGCTAAGAGAATCGAATTATCCCGCATTCATCCTACTGACATGAGAATTGAATTAAATATAAGCCGATCAGATCAAATTGACCAATATAATAAGCAGGGGTAATTTTACTACATTTAGAATCATTACTTATTACCACAGTGCAATGTAAGCTGTGCTAGAATTTACCTAAAGTTCCTGGAACACTAAGAGAATCGAATTACCCCGCTTTCATACTGCAGACATGTCCCATGAGGGCAGTTTACTGATTTATGCGCCTCTGGCCACTTCCATATTTCCGATTTCACACGTGGCTCCTGACTTGAATGCATCTTTTGAATTCTATTATTATTTAAATCTACGTTTGTCATGTTTGTCTTGTTTGTGTCATTTCTAGCTACATTGAAGATATATTTGAGGTCCGCCCCGGCTTCGCCCGTGGTACATATTTCGCAATAAAAGGTAGCCTATGTCCTTTCTCGGGTATCAAAATATCTCCATACCAAATTTCATGCAAATTGGTTCAGTAATTTAGGCGTGATTGAGTAACAGACAGACAGACAGAGTTACTTTCGCATTTATAATATAAGTATGGATTAAACGTTTGGGTCATGTTTGGGCGTTATCAAGTGTTATTCCGTATAAATACAAAATATTATAATTTGAAATACGTGATTTAAGTCTGTCCGTGACCACGCTCGATGTAAAGTGTTCGAAACGTCGGGAAAATAATATAATACTGAAAGTTTACTGTAGTACTTAATATTATGTATTTTAATTCTTTTGAAGATGATATTCAAACTACATATTTAGAGATATTCAAACTATTCAATTCTTAAATAATATTTAGTATTGCAACCTGTGAAACTTCACCTCTGTTTCAATTATAATGTACTACATAAACTAAAAAGGAAAGCATTCGTCTTTTATTTGCTATATTCATAAAATACGATTAACGATAATCAATATTATCTGTCTGGATTTTTAAAGGCTTTGTATTACAGCTTCTATTTCGGTTCTGCGTATTCAAAAGCGAATCTATTATTTCTACATATAAAAGGGTTTGCTCTCGAAAAAATACGATCCTAAATATAACCTGGCCTTTGTATGAGCACAATATTCATCGTTCTCATATACATTAGCTGTGATATTTCAGTTTCTATAACAACCAAATGTTATCTACGTAAATATTTTACGCAAATTGATACGCTATTTATTCTTTCTTTGATTCAATTTGCAGTTGTCTTATTTGTTTTTTACTTGAAAAATATCAGAATTATTACTCTAAAGAAAAAATGAATGATCTAGGTAAATGTTCTAAAACAGTGGTTGCAATTAAATTTAACATAATTTTTAAAGCTGAGATGATAATCGAAACAGGTTTTATTAACTAAAATTTTATTTGTTTCTAGCACCACAAGGCAGTTCCAGTTCTATATGTAATATCTCACTCAATATTCAATTATATATGCAATAATAATTATTCTAATCAATATTCACTATCCCCAAGACACATTCCAGAAAAACATAATAATATACAGACTTACGAGTAGCGAACACAACTATTCTTACTCTTTAGTACCGCTAATTTTAGCACTAGCACTAAAATAATTACTTCCACTATACAGAATACAGCTAATAAGACCAATTGTCCAAAACAAATAGCAATTGAGCCTTTTCAAAGTCTTGGGCTGTTGCAATTATCGATCCGGCTTCGAGAACTAAGACCTAACTTAGTTAGATGCAAATCCCCACATAAATTGGTGAGGCGTCGACGGATTCGGAGCATTAATTTGTGGTAAATCGCGTGGAAAATGGAAATTTTGTGCAGCCTCCGGCATCGAGGAAACATACTTTACTTTGCGATCCAGAAAGCCCCGGACGAATTTATCATTCCCAATTTACACCCTAACATGTAACGCATAAGGTTGTTTTTAAACTTGCGCCCATTAAGTGCGATTGTAACAATATTTTTGCGATATTTGGTGACGGACGTGATGAGAATATTCAATACATTTATAATGAGCAAAATATTTTATATAATATTATTGTATTAACTGGCTGCTTGCGAATTACGGCACGAAATAACTCGCACTTAAATTGACTTTTAAAAAGTTAATTATGGGTGGACAAAGCTTAATATATTTTTTATTTATATCATATTTTTCAATATTTCCAAACATTTCTTCTGAAAATAGATATTTCCAAATATCTCTTTTGAAAATAGGTTAAAGACGGGTTACACGTGCCAATTCAAGTAATAATAGAACGAAAAAATCTAAAAAGTACCTCCAAAACTTTTAACAAATTAGCTAACAAGTCTTTATAAAATTAATTGAATAATTAATTAATTGATTCATGTTTTGTGTGATTCTTTGCTCACAAATAAAAAACGAAGCAAGCTGCACATTTATCAAGATTTTGTTCAACGAATAGAACTGAAAATTTAATTTACCGAAAAATTCAGTCTAGCAAGTTTCTATCAGGACTTATCCCATGATTCTCCAATTACCTCGCAATTAAAATTCAGCCCGGTGGAATTATTTTGACTCCAAAAGCTGTATATATGTGGGCGAAAAAACGCGGCGTTTAATTCAAAAGATCTTATGTTTCATTTATTACCAAGTTCGCAAGTGTGTAGTCGATCACTACATAGTATAAAACAAAGTCGCTTTCTCTGTCCCTATATTCCTATGGGGTTTAGTATATTATTTAGGTTTATGAAAAAGCGAGCGAAACCGCGGGCGCAGAGCTAATATTATTAACCTAATATTATTTACATATTATTAACCTTTCTCTTGAATCACTATATTGAAAAAAACACATGTAAATCATTTGGGTAGTTTTTCTGATGTAGCATACATAGGTCTCACAGACACCGGAAAGCGATTTTGTTTTATACAGTGTAGTGATGAAGTTTCATGCTATGTTGTGATGAACAAAGCATCTCAATCTTCTGTGTAATATAGACGTGAAGCTAAGCCTTCATGAAAATGCATCCATTGTTCATAGATTACTTGCTTCGGTATCGTAGATGACACGTAACGAGGTATGAAATATGGTTAGCTTTTGCACTGTCAGTGAGAAAATTCTGATACGGTTTCCTATAAGAAAATACGTTCGCATCATATTATAACAAAATTGAAATATTAAGAATACCATTAAAGAGTTGTAGTTTTATTACCAGTTTTCTACTGGATTATCGGAGAGTTTTATTCTCCAAGAAACAAACTATATTACTTAATACATTAACTGGCATAACAGATTTGAATGAATGAATTATAGATTTGAAACAAAACATAACGGCTTCATTGAATTACGTATACATTTTAAGTCACACTGGACTTAGCTTGCAGATATGATTTAGTTTAAATCGCATTCGTGCATAATAATGAATTAGTACCATTTCTATAGAACGTGGCGTTTTTTCCGCTCGATGTGTCCTAGCCTTAGAAGAGGGGATCTCCCGTGAATTAAACCTTAATCCCAGCAAATGAGCAACGCCTGGACAATTCTCGCACACCTTATAGGATTTTGTGATTATTTTTCCTCTTATTGGTGAATGAAAATGGGTAGAATTAATTCTATATCCTTTAAGCAATTTGAAAACAAATTAAGGCCGCCGCAAACTGTTTTACGATTCGTTTCAATTGCTTTTTATGTCGTACAAATGTTTGAATTACAGGATTTTTACGATTGAGAAAGCTTTGTTGTTGTTTGATTTAAAAAAATATGTTTTTATACGTATAACTGATGAACTGTATCTTATTACTGTCACATTAGAAAATGTATGAATTTTCAATCCATACTAATATAATAAATGCGAAAGTAACTCTGTCTGTCTGTCTGTTAATCAATCACGCCTAAACTACTGAACCAATTTGCATGAAATTTGGTATGGAGATATTTTGATACCCGAGAAAGGACATAGGCTACCTTTTATTGCGAAATATGTACCACGGGCGAAGCCGGGGCGGACCTCTAGTTCAAAATAAATGAATTAATACATAGAATTTAAACTTTAAAAAGAGTAGAATAACAAAATTTTAATCTCACCAGAAAAGATAAAGTTTAACGCCCATTTGATTGGATCAAATGCTTAGTAAAGTCTGTGAAAGGTTATAAAATTCAATATTGGATTAAGAAAAGACCTTATAAATGGATCATTAAAGTTTTTAGTTTTGTTGAAAGGTCATGAAGCACCCAGTTGCATATAGATTTGAATTAAATATAATTTTACTTGTAATATTGAAATGTTTGCTTTTTGATATTAATTGTTACATAGAAAATATATAATATTGATAGCACATTATTAATATTTAATGTGTTTTAACACAGAACTACCTGTAAGCTACACCAGAACAAATGCGCATCATTTTGTCCAATCCAATTAAAGAAAATGTTTAATAAGCTGGTTTTTATACAAGAAAATTTTTTATTCACAAACTTTTTCTTCCATAAAATTGTACTTCTCTAAAAATAAATTATTTTAGAATCAAAATATAAACAGAAAGGAGTATTACCTCTCAAAGTGCTTTTCCATTACATCTTACCTCATGTAATATAAAAACAAATGCAAGAATCAAAGAAAATTCAACTCCAAATCCGTCTCATTACGAGCCCTTGAGACTTCCTTCATTTTCGTTTTTAAGAGCCCTTAATTAGACTTAAATGTATAATTACGTGATTTTCTTGTTACTGACGTAATAAGTTGAAAAAGTTAATTAGTCTTTGTTGATGCAATTTAAGACGTTTGAAAGGTAGGTAAAGCTGGCGATGAAAAATTTGCGAAATTAAAAAAAAAACAACACCAGAATTTGTTGCTTTTTTGTTGCTAATTAGTTGCTATAATGACGATTTTGTTGCTCAACCCGTTCGCTGGAAATCAGCAACAGTACTAGCTTTACATTAAGGTAGCGTGAAGAAATCGGAAAAAGGGATGGATCGTTTGATAAATGCAGGTAAATTTGTTGCTGCAAAAAAGTGTATACTTATTTAGATTTTTTTTTCAATAGTGCCAAAAATAACACTGACCACGTCAGCTTAACTGTCGATTTTCGGTAGTCAAACATAAAAGAATAATTTGTTGCTGCTCAGTGATCTGAATTATTTGAAATATTTTGTTTCATACTACATAATTAATAAAATATAATGACGCTGTGAATTTCATTTATGGATATTAAATATTGATCAGAGTTTGGTAAATGGTAGGGTAGGCAGTGTCTTTATGTCTTTATGGAATGCACGCCACTGCTGCTCACATAGTTCACTGTCACAGTGTACAGACCCAGCGAACAAATAGAAACCAGAAGTAGAATTAATTTTGATAAGTACCGGTTTTCTAGAAAATCGTCCAAGCCAGCAGAACTGTCGATTTTCGGTAGTTAAACATAAAAAATAATTTGTTGCTGCTCACATAGTTCACTGTCACATTGTACAGAGCCAGCAACAAAATAGAAACCGAAAGAAGAATTAATTTTGATACCGGTTTTCTAGGAAATCGTCCACGCCAGCTTAATTGTCGATTTTCGGTAGACATTAAAAATAATTTCTGAACATTTTCGCTTATAACTTTTTTATTTATAGTTCTACGACAAAAAGTCACTGGACTAAAGTTGTACAGAATTTAATTTGCAACAAATAATACTAACAATTTATTTTTATCAGATAAATAGTTTAAGAGATATATCGTAAAAACCATATCAACCGCTATTTTCAAGATGGCGGCCGTGGGACAAGGGTGGCAAAATGAAACTTAGGTTACAAAGAAATTTAAGCCTAAAAATAAAATAATAATATTTATGCTACCGTATTTGCTACAGTTACTATTAATACTATTTACACAATATTCTGTCAAACTGTTCCTTTAGAATTTATAATAAAAAATCTCAGTGAACTTATAGGAATGAAGTCCTATGTCCCCCCTAGTGGGGTATGGGGCAGATGCATTATACATCTGTTTCACTGATCATTTTTCTTTAGGGACAAATAGGTGATCAGCCTTCTGTCAGAAGAATTCAGTCTGCCAGACCGAGATATTTATTTGTCTTCGTCTCCACCGGGAATCCAACCTTGGACCCCTCGGTTCTACGCTCATACGTCAACCACTGTACCAAGAAGGCGGTCAGAGAACTGATACATCATAATAAAATATGTTAATGCACATCCCAGTACCTGAAAGAAAAAGATTCATTAAAGATAAGCAAATTAATTTTCATTAAATTTTACTTGGTACCTAAGTATCGCTTATTTGAAGATTGACTTCATACGTACGAAGGAATAAGCTATTTATTAAAAACGAAGCGTAAAACTCGAGAAAATCTAGGCCAATTCAGCAATTTTTGTTCAGTTTTTGTTAAGGCGATTATAGTACAGAATGTCTGCTGGGGCAGCTTGTTTTAAATATAAATGCAGTATCGTTTGTTTTCAGGTGCTGAATATTTTAACTAAATATTGTTTGGGACAATAATCTTATATGAAATAACTTTATACCTTGATTACCAAAAACCTATCGAGAGTGAATATATTAAGAGGAGAAATCGTGACGTCATTCAATTCAATTGTGCGCTTAAAAAGATCCAATTCGTTCAAAATAGGGTCAAATTCACTCCAAAAATATGCGAGTTGGTTTATCAGTTTCATGGATTCTTCCATCTGTAAAAGATAATAATAAGTGCACATCTATACTAATATTATAAAGCTGAAGAGTTTGTTTGTTTGTTTGTTTGAACGCACTAATATATAATATGATGAATACACACGAAGAAACAGTTTTAAAGTAAGATTTATTCTAACAATAATTATTTGGAAGAATTAAATTGCTTCCATTGTTTTTTTGTAGAGTTGTTTTTTAGAGTTTAGGTTGGTCTTCTTCTATATCTATGGGTAAAGCATGCCGAAGACTGATGGCGCGCATAGCAAAAAAAAAATATTAGGTATTATACCTATAACACTAGCTTTCCACCCACGGATTCGTCGGATTCGTAGTCAAAGAAAAACCTGCATATTTCCCGTTCCTATCCTTTATCCTTTCTAAAGTCTCAAATCTCTCTCTCAAGCTATCTCTGTGCCAAATATCATCCAAATCGGTTCAAGATTTTGATCAAGATTTTTGGTTTAGGCGTGAAAACAGACTTTCGCATTTATAATATTAAATTTATTACCTTGTTAGTTTTATGTTAAGGGGCAGTAGGTATTATGGTACTTGACAATAAACATAGAGTCAATTTAGTTAGTAATAACTTACCAGAATCAATGCAATATCAACAAGTCTAATGAACACTGCGTCAATGTCTAACTAAAATTGAATATATTTTAAAGAATTATACCTGTTCATGAGTGCGATGACAAGGTTCTATTATTATGAATATTCTACAAAAATGAAAAACTGCCCATGAAGTTAGTGAAACGGTGTCAAATTCACCTGTAATCAATAATTATTATTATTATGGCTCTCTCCATAATACACGGGTACCACCAGAAGGAAGATACCCGGTCCTTTGGGAGGCTTACGTGGGGACACAGGTCCAACACGCAGAGGCCCTTTAGAGAATTTTAATGTGTTGTGGGACACCAGCCGCAGCCTGCCCATAACTGCACTATAGAGATACAGCCCTATTATTATTATGAAAACAAAATCGACTGCTAATTTATGTAGCCTATCACTATAATTCAAAAGATAACAATGACATCGCATATATGAAAATCATCTTAAATCTTCTCGTTATCCGTCCAGCGGTAGATCGTGCCAAAGAAGTATACATACATGCATACATACACTTGATAAACAAAACTCTACTTCTTTAGCAGTTATTTTACCGAAAGACTTTACCAGTTCATTTATAAAACTTAATATTATATTTTTTGGTTACGATACATTATAGAAGTGCACTTATAGTAACGAGCATGTTCCCGTTTTATTTTAAAAAAGTTATTATAGTCATTTTAATCATTAGGTAAAGGGCTTTCGATATCTGTTTAAAGTTTTTTGATATCTGCAATAGTTACGGAATAATCGCCTGTGCACACTTAACGATTACACCATGTATATAAATGAAACTCGTTTACCTTGGTCTCGGCATCTTGCGTGAACGGGTGGACCGATTTCGATAATTCTTTTTTTATTATATTCCTTGAAGTACGAGGATGGTTCTTATGTAGGGAAAAAGTAAATATTTACGGGCGAAGCCGGGACCACTAGTATTTAATACATTTTAATCTTACCCATACAACATAATGTCAACAGAATCACATATCCGTATGTTGTCAAACGACTTATAATCAACAACAATGATAATAAGACGGACAGGCCGTCACACCACCCGATACTCTTTATAGTATCAACGACAAATAAATATGATGAAGCATACGAACGAATCTCTGAAGCAACCTTTGTTAATTGTGTATCATGGTAACCTAAAAACAAAGAGATAAAAACATAGAGATCTTTTTTTTTTTAATTTTTAGTGTTTGTTGTTATAGCGGCAACGGAAATACATCATTTGTGAAAATATCAGGTTTCTAGCTATCTCGGTTTATGAGATACAGACAGACAGACAGACAGCGGAGGCTTGGTAATCCCGTTTTACCCTTTGGGTACGAAACCCTAAAAACTAAACAATAAGAATAAGAACAAACTACAATTGGAATTGTTATGGTAAATATTCTTTTATAGAAATTTTTTTTCAATAATATCTGAGTAGTAACGTATCTTCGCTTAAGATTTTTTTATTTTTGGGCCGATTATTCAATGCTTGGATAAAACGTATTCGTCGAATAATGTATAAAACTACCATTTTAAAAACGTATTCAAATTGCACGTATTTGACAGTTTACGTGACATTTTAATATTATCGTGTAAGTAATACTTTATTGGACGGATAAGTTTTATCCAAGCATTGAAAAATCGGCCCTAAGTTTGGGAAAAATTAAAATATTACCTTTTCTCAGAAATGGTTGGTAAGAAAAGTCCGATACATCTATATTAAATTCATCACGAATCTTCAAATAATCTTCTCTTATATCTGAAATGATTACAAGTATCGATTCAAAAAGTTATCTAATGTAGAAATATTCATAACTAATACTACTATTATAAAATACTAATATTTTAAAGAGGAAAGGTTTGTATGTATGGTTTTCACGCATAAACTACTCGACCGATTTTGATGAAATTTGGCACACATAATCTTTAGACCCTGAGAAAGAACATAGGCTACCTTTTATTGCGAAATATGTACCACGGGCGAAGCCGGGGCGGACCGCTAGTAAAATATAATTTAAATTTTACAATCATTCCTTCGCTCTTATTGGTCCTAGCGTGATGATATATAGCCTATACCTATATGCTTCCTCGATAAAATCCATTCATCAAAAATGGACTATAAAACAGTGAAATAACGTGTCAATTCGGACCCCTGGTTCCTGAGATTAGCACGTTCAACCAAATAAACAAACTCTTCTGCTTTATATTATTCAATACAAATTATGTTCATTTTACAATTATTATTCTTAAAACTGTTACAAATACTTTTAGGTAATTAATAACAAAATTAATGATAAGCTGCTTCAACGATAAAATAATACAAGATTCCTTACCAACTTGCAACTTCATAAGACCCGTGTTAATATAAACCAATACAAAATATATTAATATTATTAATAAACCATTAAGCAGAGTGAGGATATTCACAATAACAGCTATCGTACTGTGTGACATTATTTCCATAATTACTTGCCCTGTAAATAATAGAAAGATTACAATTAACTAAAATAAGATATTTTTAACCGACTTCAAAAAAAAGGAGGAGGTTATCAATTCGGCCGGTATGTTTTTTTTTATGTATGTACACCGATTACTCCGAGGTTTCTGAACCGATTTACGTGATTCTTTTTTTGTTCGATGCGGGATGGTGTCGAATTGGTCCCATAAAAATTTTATTCGGATAGGCCCAGTAGTTTTGTTTTTATGAGCATTTTTGTTTGTATTTGTAAATGTTGCAAGTGCAAGTTTGAAGTCGGTTGTTTTTAACGCAACTTTATCACTTGTATCAAATAATATACCATATCTGAGGATAAAGCTACTACGACTAGGGCCGATTTTTCAATGCTTGGCATCTTATCCGTCTAATAAAGTATTACACGAACATATTAAAATGCCACGTAAACTGTCAAATACGGGCAATTAGAATACGTTTTTAAAATGGTAGTTTTATACATTATTCGACGAATAAGTTTTAACCAAGGATTGAAAAATCAGCCCTAAATTATTGTAGGAAGCGAGCTGCAAGAAATAAATAGATGAAGAATGTCGATCATCATATTATGGATATTCACCACTGCTCCAAACGAAGAAGGAAAACATCGTGAGGGAAGCTTCCGATGTCATTAAATGAGTGTTAAAATTATCTAAACATAATCATAAAGAAATAAAAGATTGATATCGGAGATCCTATAGATGATTAATTAAAGACTGTAAGGCCACCTGGCCATTTGCAAGAAAACTTCCGCAAGAAATGTCCGACAGTCTGTCTGACAGCAGCTTGCAAGTCTAATTCCACCTGCAAGTAGACTTGCAAGTTGCTGTCAGACAGACAGTCGGACATTTCTTGCGGAAGTTTTCTTGCAGATGGAAATGCGGCCTAAGGTTTGCACTACTCCTACCTTATTTAATATTTTCTTTGATATTGAAAGTTGAAACTTACACTCCAAGCAATTATTTCCATAGCACACGATTAAATCAAGGTACACGATCAACAACAGGTATAATAACGCAATAAATATTGTAACTATAAATCTGATAATTATGCACTTTCCAGACGAAATTGAAACTTTTGATACACCACAAATCTAAAAATGGAAACGTCTTATTAACTTTATTAGATCAGTTAATGAATATAAGTGTAGATTTTTTTAAAAAGCACACTATCCAAAAAGTTCACTTTTATTTACTGAAGGTGACAGATAACCTGATGTAATGAAACGCGTAAGATTTTATTATTAAACTAGCTTCCGCCCGCGACTCCGTCCACGCGGAAAAATTAAGAAAAATTGAGATTTATTTTTTTCTACGTATTTTTCCGGGATAAAAAGTATCCTATTTTATGCCCAGGATAATAAGGTATAATTATACCAAGTTTCATCGAAATCGAACCGTTAGTTTCCACGTGATGCCTTCACATACAGACAGACAGACAGACAAAAATTTTTTAATCTCATATTTGGGTTTGGTATCGATCCAGTTACACCCTGCTATTTATTTTTTCAATATTTTCAATGTACAGAATTGATCCTTCTACAGATTTATTATAAGTATAGATTAAATAAAAATGCAGTTCCATCTAGAGGTATTAATCATCAATTCAATATTCATTTTATCGTTATTATTTCTTACCTTTTCCAATCCATTAAAATATTCTATCCAACGTGGTATCCGATCTGAATTTTTGTAAACTTCCCAATTAATTAAAATTAAACTGATCAAAATATTCAGAAGTCTTGGCATTTTAAAGATTTCGTATTTGTTGGCATGGTGAAGTGTACCCGCAACAAACATAATATCTAAAATCAATGATTCTTTAATTTTTTTTGACAACAATTATTAAATTAATTACCCAGATATAGAATAACTTTTTTATGTGCTTAGGTCTATTCAGATTAGAGCGGTATCCGCTATCGCCGAGAATATTGGTAACCCGATGGCACGCGATTAAATCTCTTACATAGTATGTTATAAAGACTCTAATCGCGTGACTATCTGAGTGTACCGATGAATTTTGGGAAGGAACAGACTCCTGAAACACAGCAAAATACGCATAAAAGCAATATTGCAATATTGGAGCCTGGGGTCTATATTTTGTATAATTATCCACATAATTCAATGAGCATTACTACAATATAACAAACTATGTAAAACAATAATAATGTAAGATATATAACAGTTCACATATTGATTTTCATACCATTTTAGTCTCTAAGGGCCGATTTTTCAATGCTTGGATAAAACTTATTCGTCGAATAATGTATAAAACTACCATTTTAAAAACGTATTCTAATTGCCCGTATTTGACAGTTTACGTGACATTTTAATATTATCGTGTAATACTTTATAGGACGGATAAGTTTTATCCAAGCATTGAAAAATCGGCCCTAAACGAATGAGTTATAAATAAAATAATTAAATTGACATACCTAAGTGCAGGTCCACACTGCGAGCCTAGCGCGGTTGCGACGGCGGGCGCGAAATATCAAACGTATGAAACGCGCCTTTGCGTTCACATTGAAATGACTATGGCGGAAGCCTAGTGCGACGGTAATGAGCGAGCCAGCGCGCGTAGTTTTCAAACTCTCCTATCCGCGCGTTCTGGCCACACTACGGGCCTAGTCAGCAAGCGATCCAATGCGCGGACGGCGGGGGTATCAAACCAGTTCGGTCTTGTCGCTCGACTTCTTATATTATATCCTTTATTGTTTTTCGTAAAATAGCGGTAAATACTTAATTGTTGAAGTGAAACTTCTTTTTTTAAGTGCGATTCAATCTAAAACACTTATATACACCACAGTAATTTTGTAGGGTATAATCTCAATTCTTCATATAAGATTCACCCGTTATTCCTCTGTTTTATTTATTTCGTGTACAACTTCTATAATGATCTCATCTCAAAATCGGACTGTCCAGTAAAAATAGCAAATCGTCCAAAGTTTGCAACACCCGAAAAACGTCTAACCGCTACTTGAGCTCGCGCGTCGGTGTGGACACCGCGAGCGCCCGCTCGTCGCGCCCGCCTAGGCCGCCGCCACCGCGCATTCAGTGTGGACGCACACTAAGAACAATGCTGCCATTAAGCTATAAATGTAAAAACATCTAGAGTATGCCAAATCTTTAGAAGATCGAATTGGTGCAACTGCGAACCATTTCGACACTCGGAGACTTTGCTTAAATATTTCTTGAAAAACTGCAACTTTATAAGTCTTTGTTGAGTGATCTGTCATGATGTATTTTGGATCTGGTAATAATAAAATCTTTTTAATGTATAAAATCTATCAAATTATAAAGGAAAATGGGCATTTTACTATGGAAGTTGGGCCTGAACCCTTGAGTTGGACCAATACTCATAAGATATTGTTTTTATCATAACACATACATAACGGGAAAAATATATATAAAAAAATAATCAACCGGGTTTTTGTACAGTCACATCAAGTTTTATTTCTTTGTGTATAATATTTTTTGCAATAAATAACTGTTATAAGACAATGACAATATCTTTATGTTACTCCAATTCACTTTCACTTACAAATACGTACTAATCTTAAGCCTTCTAATAAACGAAATACACTAATATTATGTTTTGTAACAGGTATGAGGTACCTATACCGTGTTTATTATAATTCAACGTAGTTAGACGTTTTTTGTGGTTAAACTCAGTCACTCCAGTGACATTTTGATTTATATTTACTTCACTCGAATTAAAAACACCGTTATTGTGCGCAAAATAATAGCCAAATAAATAAAACTTTTTGCCTTGACTGTACAAGAACCCGGTTGATTTATTTTTTTATTTTATTTTTTTCGTAAGGTATGTGTAATGATATATCACAAAAACAATATTTCGTGTGTATTGGTCCTAGCCCAAGTTTCAGGCCCAATTTGCCCATTCTCCTTTGGTTAAAAATTCTATGATCCCGAATGAGCAATTTTATAATAATATGTTAAATAAAAGATGAAATATAATATGATAAATAAAACTCAGATTATGGATACTGGTTCAGAAATAAAACTTTGAATTAAGTAGTGCACGACTATAGATAATGATGCTACAAACTACAAACAAAATGGTACTACGGAATTTATAATTTTAATGGAATGATAAATGTAAAAGATACAACAGTTGCATTAAAAATGATCAATTACCTTGTTTATTTTTAGTTTGCATACATCAACATATTATTATATTATGAGACCACGTATTTATTGGTTTTGATGTAAGAATAAAACTTGGAGTTTTCAGAAATTATTACACTTTTTGTAAAAATAATTACAATCTTACTACAAAGTCACTGTTATCAACGAAATAAGATTTTTGTTTCATTGAAATTTCTTACTAAACTAATAATTGGAACTTAAAAGGTTTCCTCAGAAATGTACAACCATCACGGTCGTGGGGTAATCAACGAACTATATATGTTACCGTCAAAACCCTTAACCAATCAAAAACCTTATTGACCGGTCAAATCAGTCAATAAGATTATTGACTGATTTAAAGTCCGACGTACCCTGTCAAAACTCATAAAAAGTTAAGGACGTTAGTTAAATTATACTAGAAAATCATTTAAAAAGGTTCATAAAACTTTTTTAACGAGGTTTGAACTGCGATCCCCACGCACGAGCCGTGCGAACGAAGCGAGCGTGCCGCGGCAGCGGCCGGCGAGTGCCAGAATCGACTCGCTATTGTTTTACTTACCCATTACAGAAATATTTAAGTGTTGAAATTTATGCAGCAGGTTAGGTTAGGTTCGTGCTGCGACCCCCTGGAAGGATGTCGTTTTTCTAGATATCGTTTATTTAAATTTCTTCTCTTCTTCTTCTTCTTCTTTATATGGATTATGGTCATCTGGATTTTGTGCATTTACATTTCGTGTGTCTGGAACTCATTCGTCTGGATTGCCGGTCAATAAGGTTATTGACTGGTTAAGGGTTTTGACTGTAACATATACATAATAAAACTTGAACAAACAAATTATGCTCATCTATCATTATGATATTTTTCATGTTTATATTGAGTACTTACATAATATTTATAAAGAATAATTCATAGTTTTTTTTTTAGTGTGATTTTACGCGAGTATTATACACTAGCTGCGCTCCGCGGTTTTACCCGCAGTGCTCCGCTCCTGTTGGTCTTAGCGAGATGATATTTTATAGCCTATAAGCCTTCCTCGATAAATGGGCTATCTAACTCTGAAAGACTTTTTCAAATCGGACGAGTAGTTCCCGAGATTAGCGCGTTCAAACAAACAAACTCTTCAGCTTCATAATATTAGTATTTATTACCTATACGTCATAATAGTTGGCTGTGTCTTGTCATATTTTCTCCTAATGAAAAATAGGTATAACTTTCTTTATGTCTCCAATTATGCCTAACAATACAAGTTTTTCTATCCATTGTTCATTCTAACAAGAGGGCTTTAAGCACTGGACGGAAACTCGATTTTCAGTCAGAAAATAAAAGGTCCGAAACCAATCACATCCATTTTTGGAGCAGCGTCGTTCAACGCCCAAGGGATTTATTCGACCCCTTGCAAATTTATTATTATCTGAGAACAAATATATATTTGCAAAGTTTTAGCTATTTATGCTTTTTGATGCGGTCTTTAATGCTCTATGTGTATTTTATTAAGAGTTGTAAGTATTGTGTGTGTATAAATACATAAGTTTGTGTGAAGATTTAGGTATCGTTTGTTATAGAAATTATAAGTACTATATGAAACTTAATCATAAGAGAGATAGATATCGTAGAGAAATATAATTATACTAGCGGTCCGCCCTGGCTTCGCCCGTGGTACCTACATGTTTACGTTTTTTTTTTTCATAAAAACTATCCTATCTCTCAAGTTGGATCGAACTGCACATGGTGTGCGAATTTTATTATAATCGGTTAAGTGGTTTAGGAGTTCCATTGAGGACAAACATTGTGACACGAGATTTATATTTATTAAGAAGATAATATTATCCCTTTCGATAATTTATATTGTCCACTAAAATAACGTAGGCAGTAATAGAATTATCTACTTAGTTCAAAATATATGTATCTACATAAAATAAGTTTTCTTACTCCAAATCCCTCTTCATATTAATCGCTTCTTATAACATTCCTAGGCAGATAACTAAATGTCTTGAATAGCCTATCATTATCTAAATCCTACTAATATTATAAATGCGAAAGTTTGTGAGGATGTGTGTGTGTTTGTTACTCTTTCACGCAAATACTATCGAACCGATTACAATGAAATTTAGCACACATAATATAGTAACTTGGATTAACACATAGGATAGGTTTTATCCCGGAAATTCCACGGAAACGGGAATTATGCGGGTTTTTCTTTGAAAACGCGGGCGAAGCCGCGGGCGGAAAGCTAGTTCGAAATAAAACCAAAGCGAAACCTGCCAAGCATCTTCCAATTATCCAAGATTAAAATTTAAAGATTTTCTATCCATCTTTGAAATTACATTTAAAACATTAGTCTAAGATTGGAGTAGCTACTAGCTATAGAGATAAATAATTAAGGATATTTCATGTTCTATTGAACAAAATCTGTGTTTTACGGGAGTTAATTTCGTATTGCGCTTTTTTATCACCTTAATCTTTTTTTAGATCTCTACATTTACATGACTGAATAAATTAAACATTTTAATTACAATGTAAAAAAAAAAAGACGGGTTGCACTCCGGGAGTGCCGGCAGAAGTGAAAACTTGATTATTAACGTTCAGCATGTTTGATATTTTGGAATGGTATCCGTCTTACGCATGGAATATAAGGGCTAAAAAAAAATCCGTCTTACGCTTTTTCGATCAGGCCACGTGTCCTGGCGCGAGTTTAAGATTTTATACCCAACGCCGCTAAAGAAGTTTTCACTTCAAAAACGTAAGTCAGTCTAATACTCATCTTCTAATACTAGAAAAGAAGTTTCAACACAGTTTCGTTAAAACACAGTTAAAATTAATAAACTAAACAAGAGTTCCAACGTTTTGCAATAACGTATTCGTCGTACGTCGTACGTCGTACGTCGAAAAACCCTGAAATAATTTAAAGCAATCAAAATAGGAAACGTAAATATCATTCGAAAAAGTTAGCCTTTTATTTACCAACAATAAACGATTGAACTCGGCGTGTAGAATAAAAAAATGTGTGCGTGTACTAGTGTACACACGTAAGAAGTGAAACTTCTTTATGACCTTATTTTTAAAAAAAATATTTACTATATGCAACTTTACAGAAATACGTCGAATCACGCGTGGTAGGGATAAGAAAAAGATGGCGCGTAACGGAAATATGTCACGCGTAACGAAAAAATGTTACACAAAATTTTTTTCCAACCCCGATAAAGAAGTTTCACTTCAAAATTTCGATCCGTATGTTTTATGGTTGCTTCAATTCAAAAGAGAAATGTTAACCCAAAAGGGGATTCCTGTTTAATTTAATGAAAAGGTATTAATAAAGTGGTTCTCGCTGAATATTTTCTTTTTAGTCGCTACAGATTGATGAAAGATTATTGTGTCAAAGAATATTACATTTTTTAGGACTGAGTCTATGGTTTGGTGTTGGATTGATAAATAATAAAGTCTATTGCATGTGATTGCATACTATTGTCTAAGTACGTATGCAATAGCTTTTATTATCCATACTAATATTATAAATGCGAAAGTAACTCTGTCTGTCTGTCTGTTACTCAATCACGCCTGAACTACTGAACCAATTTGCATGAAATTTGGTATAGATATTTTTTGATACCCGAGAAAGAACATAGGATAGGTTTTATCCCGGAAATCCTACGGGAACGGGTTTTTCTCTGAAAACGCGGGCGAAGCCGCGGGCGGAAAGCTAGTTGTCTATAAATCCGTGTGTGTTTACATACGGACATATTTTTTAAGGGAAAATTTACTGTGTTTTATTTGAGTATTTTGGATGAATTTGATCTATGTTGAATATAAATGAGTGAGATACTACCATATAATCAAAATGAATGATTTTGCTTTGAGATATCTTTCTAGCAATTTATAAAATAATTCAAACAGTTATTTCAAAAATTAACTTCTAACAAATAAAGGAAATTTCTCACCGAATGGCAACTTTCTAACTATTTCCAGATCTTAGCTCTCATTACAGTTAAATTTTTTTACAAAAGGACTAAGTACAAAAGCAGGAATTTTCTTGAATTCTCGTAAGATTGTTTGCTGTCATTTACTTTTAAACTTGTAATTGAAGACAGTATAATTGACCTGGAGTATTTAGAGATAACTAATAAAATTAGAGCTTACTTTATAAAATTTCGAATATAATGCAAATATGTAGATATATTTTGTGAATATGTCTTTTAATACGCACTTAGAGCAGCCGCACGCGAGCAGTCAACGACCGACCGCTCGAGCAGTCCGTGTACGTCGCTCAGCCGTCAACTGCTCGAGCAGTCCGTGTACGGCCGCTCTTACAAGCGTTTTTATTGAATTTGATATTCTTTGTTTCAAAGCATGAATAGAAAAAATTCGCTGACGAGGCGGATATCGAACCCGAGTCTTCCGCCAATTCTTCCGACTTCTTAAGGGAAGGACAAAATTTGATCAAAAATTAAAATTACGGCAACATTAATTAAACGCATTTTAAAATTAAACAGCTAGGTAAAACACCAACAGATTAATTACAAGTTAAAAAACCCATTAAATCACGCTCCATCCCATTAACTATCACAGAATTCTTTTAACAGCCTGAAGGAAATCTAAAGCTGTACAATTCTCAGTAATTACTCCTTAATCCTACGCCCTAAACGTTTATGTTCAACCACGAGCGTAATTGAATGGCCAAAATCGCGAACGAAGAATAAATTCGGTGCCTATAAAGATTCAACGAAAACCTCATTGTTCGATTTTGTGGAATATGGGCGGGTGTTACACCGTACTGTAACATGTACTACGAACGTAGCATGGTGTAAGTTCGCATTTATTGTTCAATGTGATTTGCCTATGTCAAATATCTTGACATTATTTTGAATATGTGGATGTATGTTTGTTATTCTTTCACGGGAAAAATACTGAACGGAATAAATGCTGCTGTTATACGCTGGTATAACCGCGCGGCACTGTTAGTTAACCATACAGATATTCAGAAATTGAAAGAATTTTCTACTTTTGTTTGCCATTCTCTCCCAAGAAACCTGCCGTTTTTTCTTTTCTCTGCTTCGGAAGCTTATTATATCGAATGAGTATAGTTATTTTATCGAACATAGCTCTATCAACAATCAATCATAAAAAAATGAAACTTTTATTCTACTTCAATGTTAACATCGTATTATAAGGTACTTTTTGCTTTACTACTTACTACAAATATTCATACAATAGCACCTAATACAAAGAAGGGAATACAAAAAATATTTTCTTAAATACACAACGGTGTAACAGGTGGCCGTTAAAACATTAAATGAGATCGGTGTTAACGTAATGGAGGATCTGCCAGACATAATTGATTCGGAATTAATTTCGGTCACTAATAAAATGCGTTAATCGCAGTCTTGAACTTAGACTTATTCTTTGAGGTATTTATTGCAAACAAAAAAGGGTATAAGAAGTGAACAATTCTTTATTTTAAATCTATACTAATATTATAAAGCTGAAGAGTTTGTTTGTTTGAGCGCGCTAATCTCAGGAACTACTGGTCCGATTTGGAAAAATTCTTTCGGTGTTAGATAGCCTGTTTATCGAGGAAGGCTATAGACTATATTATATCATCATGCTAAGACCGACAGGAGCGAAGCTACGGGGATGAAACCGCGGGGCCCAGCTAGTTACCTATAATATGTATTTTATATTATATGGTTTAAAATCATTCAATTCTATGACAAAGACAATAATATATTTATTAATACTTGATGGTACATTAATTATTTAAATTGTGTCTGTAGTTTTTGTATGCTGACCTCAAAGAGTAAAATATAAATCATTAAACTTCGCACAGATCGACAATGAACATTTTGAATTTGATATTTTGGTTTTATGGCCTTCAAATGCTTTTTATATTAATAAACATTTTTCAAAAAAAATATTTGTCTATACATGATACACTAATCATACTTTTTACTTAACTACGACATTTCATAAGGCACAAATTCAAATCCATTTAAAGAACAACATTTAATAAAGACCAAAACTGTATGCAGATGACGCAAGGTCCAAAGTCCATCTCATTTCCTTAGTGAAATTAATTCAGGACTTTTAAACAGTTGGTTAAACTTATTTATGGCTGGAGGTCTATTATTAAGGCCCCGGTCGGACGGGGATTCATTTCGTTCCCGGGGTACGCTATCTTTGAATAGGCCGTGTTCGTGAGTCTAAAAACCGCTTGTGCCACGGATTTAGTAATGCTGAATAGGCCTATAGAGTTCGCAGTTGAATTTTTAAAGTGAAACTTTTATTACATCGTCTCAAACTTTTTGGTCTGTGTAGCGCATGTCGCGTGTATCGCGGCTGCCGAGTAGGTATACCACCTACTCGGCAGCCGACCGTCACGCGACATGCGCTACACAAAGCAGTGTTCGGAACCGTTCGAACAGTTTCACTTTTACCGTGGTTTCATAAAACCACACAACATCTTTTTTATTGAAATCTTTAATTTCAGCAATAAGTAGAAGAAAAGTGGAGAAGATAGAGGTAGAAGATTGTTTACTTCATTATATTTGTGAACATATACGTGTTTTTTTAACCTCGATAAAGAAAATATGTTTTTAGGATTAGATTTAAATGAAATTAAAATTCCAAATAATTACGGTATCTACCTACCTAACAAACATGTAATTTTATTATGTTTGATTATATCAATGATTTTTATTTTAAATAAACTATGTACTTCCTCTTTCGAAGTTAATTATTATGCTTACCTACCCTTTTATTGATATAATAAGCCTGAGTTTCTAGATGTATTTATATTTAACACGTAAAGAAAATGTAAGTAGAAAAACAAAGAGATATCTAGTTCTCTATATCTCTGGTCACAACGTTTTTATCTTGACTTTAAGTGATAAGTATTTATTGCCCCTTGGACTTTTAGTAGGGATTTTAATTCTGAATTATGCTCGAGAAAGGAAACTGTTTTCTTGAACATTTTTAGTAACTAGATTTACTTGAGACGAAGAATGGAAAATATTATATACTTGGTTAATGGAGAGCGCATTTACTTGGAATTTTATAACATGTGACTTTAAAAAAGCTAGTCTTATTGGCTAAGTGTATTTTGCTTTACTTCTCCGTCTGTAATTGTATACAAAAGCCAACGCGCATCGTATTATTATTTATTTTTCTTTAATGTAAAGTTTGCGAATAATGCATTTTTGAAGTGAAACTTCTTTAGGCGCGTTGAGAGTAAAATTTCAATGTCGCGTCATGGTAATACCGTCATGTCATGTCATCGGCGTCATGTCAAAGGCGACGATTTTGGTATCTTTAAGTCTTGCCAAAGAAGTTTCACTTCTGACACACACACAGTGTTCTCGGCACACACGCACATTTTTTTATCTCACCATACGCAATTCTAATTGAAGCGTTAAAGCGTCTGTTTTTGAACAACATTTACAAGAATAATTTAATAACATTGAATATCATTGAAATTTGAAATGTCTGTGTTTCTATTCGTAAATCTATAAAAAATACCTTGAATATCGTCAAACACAAAAGGAAATACATGCAGACAAACATAGAACTTCCTTTGTTTTTGGAAACCTGTAGAACTTTACAACAAGCTAGGACAGCTGTTTAACAATTTTTAGTTCGTTCTACATCCCGTAATGGTCCTAAAGCCATGGATGCGCTGCCGATTATGCGCGACCGCGTGCACGGTAATGAAGTGGCGGAGATAGTGCAGACTCGTCCTTTTGTGGAACTGGGTTTCCGTCACAATGTACGTTTTTGTCGTTTACTACGTGGTTGGGTACATGTGTATAAACTTGTGTATTGTTTGAAGCTATTTTATCAACAATAAATTTTATATTTTTATGAAGAAAATCAAGTAACATGTGGGTTTCAAAGTATGGGTAACCTCGTAGTATAGCGTTATTAAAACTGTTGAAATAATTGTATATTGAAACACAACTTGTGGATGCTGATAAATTATCTTTATTTTTATAATACTTTATTACAAACTACATTGTACACACGACATTACACCACGAACCTCAGAGACAGGAGGAGGGCAAAGACAATTGCAGTTTACAGTGATACCATACAGACTATACAATAACCAAAATACAGATTATAATATTTGCCTATTACAACAAAAGCAATAAATGATGAGATGTTAAATTGAATGAATGAATCACATTATCTTATATATATAAAATTCTCGTGTCACAATGTTAGTCTGCAATCTGCATACTCCTCCGAAACGGGTGGACCGATTCTCATGAAATTTTCTGTGCATATCGGGTAAGTCTGAGAATCGGCCAACATCTATTTTTCATATGTACTACGGGCGAAGCCGGGGCGGACCGCTAGTATAGATATATTATGCATACAATTTAAAAAATCATTGGAAAATACTTCAGCTAAACTAATATATAATAGTTCCAAATGAGCAGAGGTGAATACCTTTCTTTATCCAACACTTGATAGCAACTCATTTAACAGCTACATTTCCACATATACGTGAACATAGCATACATCTGCATATACCTATAAAAATACCTACAAACGAATATCAAAACAGCAAAATAATCACTCCTCAGAACTGCAAGCCAACAACTAGTACAGAGAAATAACTGACAATACAGATTCCCAAAACCAACCGTGATCCGGATACACGTAGTGATTTCCCAGAGGCTGTTGAACATTATAAACATCCCGGTTTAACGTCCTTGTGTTTAGATAGACGGATTAAAAAAGAAAATTCGATACGTACGTAATGTTTGTTGATTTTGAGAAAATGGATGGAAAAGATGGCAGAATTAAAAGTTGTGTCGATATAATATTTAGCGCACATGCCTGGGTATTTTTGTTTCAATAATATTAAAAACATTGACACATTTTCCTAAGCTGGGCACAGTAATAAAAACTACCTACTCAGACTGAGATAGGCATCAAAAACTATGAATATTAAATAATATAAAAAAAATCTTGTAGCGCGGCTCTTTATTCTGAATACCATGCAACACGCCTGTACACATAGTTCATTTAAAAAACAAAACACTAATTTTTTTATAAATTTCAGCCCCCCTAGTCAAGTGGCTTGCTGTTAGCGTAGCGTTCAATAGAATAGACTACGAATGTATGAGTTGACGTAACCTATAGATACGTTTATCTACAGCCTACGTCAATCTCATACATTCGTAGTCTATTCTATTGGACGCTACGCTAACAGAAAGCCACTTGACTAGGGGGGTTGTACTATGGGAGAAAGCACAGGTTTTGTCGAGAAAACAAAACACGAAGGCGGTCATATACAAAATATCACTGACGATAGATGATGGAAGTAATGGCACGGCTATCTAGCGATAACATGCAACGTTGGTTATATATTCCGACAATATGTTCCAACTTCCGACGCTCTGAGACAAAATAAATTATGAATCCATAAACTGTAAGGCCCCCCTTACATACTACATGTATGCAGTGACGGATTAACCATAGTATCTATACTAAAATTATAAAGAGGAAAGGTTTGTATGTATGTATGTATGTATGGTTTTCACGCATAAACTACTGGACCGATTTTGATGAAATTTGGCACAGATAATCTTTAGACCCTAAGAAAGAACATAGGCTACCTTTTATTGCGAAATATGTACCACGGGCGAAGCCGGGGCGGACCGCTAGTTTTTTATATAAGAGTAGGCAAACGAGCGAATAGCCTGATTATACGCGATTCGGTAGCCCATGGACATCTATAGATATTATGTCTGAAGATGTGTTACCGACTATTTAAAGTGGAGGAAGGCTCTGTTTTTAAAAGCTATCTAGTAGTAATTCCTACGGGGCCCCGTATATTAAAACCTTACACTAAACATCCCTGATTGAAATATTTTGCGAAACTTATTTAGATGTGGTGGTGCAATTGTTAGCTCATTATCAAAAATTATTTATTCCATATATTTTTATCATTTTATACTTAAGAACACATTTTACATCAAGGGCCTCTTGAAAGAATTTGCTGCAAGTCCCGCGCTTGCTTAATTCGGCACTGCATGTATGATTATCTACAAAGGCTTCATGTTTGTGTTTTTCTGGGGCTTGTATGTGTTCCGTACTATATGTTCCTCCGTCTCCTCCTTTATTGATGATATTAACATTTTTGCACTTTAAACAGGTGACTGTAGAGGTTTCCCGTAAGGACGGCTATGTTTGTCTTTCTCTCGTGCCTTGAATATTTTCATTAAAACCTCTCCTTTATTGTCGAAGTTTTACGATTTTCTACTTCAAAGTGTGTCTATATATTACAGTATATTACGCTGCAGTTATCTTTTATATGGTCTCCTACAAGGTCCTTTATTGTTGATTTCGTTTATGACTGAAACAGCAGAATAATAAAAGAAAACTAAAACTTCTGCACTGTTCCAATCATCAATTTTAATCCCACATAGGAATCTACGTATCAGTAGATATGATTTATGAATAGTGTATTATACCTAAATTTAAGAAACTAATATATTTTTTTCCTGCTTAATTTCGACCTCATTGAAAATACCCTTAAAACTTATTTTTTTTACCGTAAATTGGTAGAATTTACGGTAAAAAAATAAGTTTTAAGAAAGAGGTGCGAATAATCAACGTAGTCCCAGTATTTATATTGTCCAGGTTTTAGCGCCTAGGCATAAATAACAGCAATTAAATCTCACTTCTTGGACAATTTAAGACTACAAAATAATAGCAGCGTCTTTAAAAAGAGTTGCGTGCATTTTTATAACGATCTTCTTTATAATTACTGTGAATTTTTATTTTGAAATGAAACGGTTTAATTGAGTATGTTTAGAATATTTGTATGGATTAATAATATGTTACAATCTGTATTATATTGATTTATATAGAATAAAGATTTTAAGCAGTATATTATTGAATGGCAAATTTAATTGTATTTCTATAAGAAGTTTTGTATTCGAGCCAGTAGTTGTACTGAAATTTTTTATTCGAACATAAAAAGCTGTAGTAGTACAGACATTCAGTGTGGACGCACACTCTAGACGTATCCAATTTTTAAACTGAGTCTAATTTTTGTTTTTATTGGAAGCTGTTTATTGCTCTTTCCTTGAATAACTATAAGTAGTTATTCAAGGAAAGCGCGATGCTATGATAAAAACATTTTTTGGATATTAGTTTTGGTAATGCTGTCGTAATTTAATACCGTTTAATAACCAAGGAAGGACATCATCTATGGAAATAGGAAATGATTTTCATTTTATTCGAACCCGAACCCCCTATATCAGATTCCTTAACCACCTACACCTATCGATTCATGAAGCTTCACAAATATAACATTCGAAGTCTCCGGCATGTTAATTACTCAGTCAATGAGCCATGTTTGTTTTGTCTGTTTGTTCGGGCAGAGCCATCGACTCATTATATGCAAATTTAAACATTTACATTACATGTTTTGATGGTAATTGTTTTTGATGTTTCATTTATTTTTTATACATATATGCAATAATTAATAATATTGTAACAGTAGTCTTTTTTATTGAAGAAGAAGAATTATAGATCTGTTCAAAGATCAGTGTTTTATTAAAAAAAGCGTCAGATGTGAAACTTCTTTCGCAAGATAAAAGATACCAAAATCATTGCCTTACTCCATGACGTGACGGTAATGCCATGACGCGTTTTTGCAATTTTACCCATAACGTGCCTAGAAGAAGTCTCACTCAGAAAAACTCAGCATTTATTATTTTTATGACATTTTTAACCACCAAAATAATTTTATTATCAATGGGGAAGGTCCTTTCAACAACGCATATCTTGATGGACGGAAAGAGGGTAGATCTTTTAAACCGTATCAAAATTGTGTGTCTATGTGTTAAGTCCTAACAATTCAAATAAAGTAGCTTAAGTATATTTATACTGTCACTTAGTAGAGACAAATAAACATCTTCAAAGTAAAAAAGTACACTAACACACTAATACCACTCACACAGTCACACCACCGTAAAAAGCTAAAGTTACACGTCCTGGTCGTTCAAAATAAAACCTTATACCATTGTAATAAGGTCCATGTAAAATGCAAGAAAGGAGTTGTTTCGTTAATCACAGTTTCAGCATTCGGAGCACGTTGCCTCTCGACAGTAGAGTTAAGGTCCAGAAACACTAGGTGACTTGTTAACTTGAAAAAAAACATAATATCCAATAATAATTAAATTTTCTAATCAAAGTGGATAATCTAATCTTTATTTACTTGTACAAATATACGTACGACAGCCAAAAAGAATATTTTGTCTTTCCTACGTACTTTATCAGAAGGATTTCAATTTCTGGTGATAAGGTTGTTTATTTAACAATATTATCAAGACATCAGTATCTATCATCAGTAATTGATAGGTAATTGACATCATTGATATCATGATAAGATTTAATTTAATTTTTCATTGCTGTTTTTCAAGTACTTACGATCTCTATTCTATGAATCAGCTTACGTCATACTCCTACTTGAATCGTTTGAAATTATAAAGGATAGAAGAAATTTGACTCGATTCGAAAAAAACTTCCTTCGCGTTACCGTAACAAATATTAGATATTCGAGCCTCAACCAATTTTTTTAGAGGTAGCCGAAAAGTCAGGCAAAGCCTGGCTATGGCGACGCGGACGCCTGACCTCTCGGCCACCCATGATACCGCGATACCCGGCAGAGTAATCGAATTTATTCTACTCTGGTTTTATGTGTCCGTGAGATATCACACGCCTTCTCTTGATCAAACAAGAATATTATATTCTCTTTCATCTCCCCGATACTATTGTTCGCCGAACAATAGAATTCTCACTAGTCCCACATGAAAACGCACCCTAACGAACGGAAGCAAAAAGTAGAGGTCACGACTACACCTAATGACCAGTCTTACTGAGGGAGTTGCTCATTTTATTTCCCTGGATGTTTCTCGTAATACAGTTGTTATGATCCGTTAAGATTTTAGCTCCATAGGTATTAAGTGCTTACCATGAATAAAAGCGTACTTTTTGCTGCTGTTTTACGTAATATCCTTTGCATTTTAACCCTGAAAATAAACATAAAATAGATAATATCCTTGGCATAAGGAGTTGTTTTTACCTGTAAATACTAGTTTTAATATACAAAATAAAGAAAAATATGAAAAAATATGACTAAAATATAATAATATACCTATGACTCAAATGTGAATAATACGCAAAACAAAAAAAATGTTATAAAGATTAAAATTATATTATGCTATAATCAGGCCACTCTGTGTAAAATCAGTGATTTTCAACGAAGATAATATAATATAATCTAAGACATAAAATGTTAGATTATAATTATAAAATATAGAGCCATTTATATAAATAATCGTGGTTCATTTATGACTGATTTCACGATTTCTTTACTATGAGGAAATATGTATCTATAGGGCATAAAATACGGTAACTATTACTTTACTTCAGAAGCTCAAACAAAGGTCTCTTAAAATTTAAGAACATGTTTCCTAAATTAAATTAATCTTGGATGAAAATAATATGCGAGAATAAAGTTTAGTTAACTACATACGTTTTTAATGTATTGAAGTTGAAATCCTATATTTTGTGCACTTGAATAAAACAACTTTTTATATATTTTATATGAATAATTAATAAGTCCTTAAACTAAGTCTGACAAATAATTGGTATAATTTAAGCTCTTGTGTCAGCAATGTGAATTAGCAAGCTTCTTTCTCTATAAAACATTATCAATATTTGTTTGGTAAATAAATAATAAGCTGACAAAACAAAATATAATCTTTATATAAGTTGTTCCCAGTATACTGTAACAGAAAGGTCCGTAAGCCGTTCAAAGGGTCGAATTTTCTATGACCCCAGGGATACGGATTGAAAAGTTGACCTTTCAGTAAGTATTAAAAACGATAACTCCCAAGTGGAGTATCATATAAAAAGTGTTTTTACAAAAAGGCTAGTTAAGTATTTAAAATTTTATTATTTTACTAGCAGTCCGCCCCGGCTTCGCCCGTGGTACATATTTACGTTTTCTCTACGTAAGAACCATCCTCGTACTTCAAGGAATATAATAAAAAAAGAATTAACGAAATCGGTTCAGCCGTTCTCAAGTTATGCGCTTACCAACACATTTTGGGATTCATTTTTATATTATAAGATTGAACTAATTACGTCGGTATAAGATATTAAAAGTAACACTTAACTAGTAAACTAGATACTGAAAAGAAAAGAACTTAATTTCTTAGAAAGTTAAGGCCCGTACTATAATATGTTCTATCTTATTTATTTTATCTATTCCATCCCAAAACATTCATAATAATAGTTTCTAAATTCCTTAATATCCTTAAAGAAGTTATTAATTTTCACCGTCACTATCACTACATAGTATAAAACAAAGTCACTTTCTCTGTCCCTATGTCCCTATGTATGCTTAAATCTTTAAAACTACGCAACGGAATTTGATGCGGTTTTTTTAATAGATAGAGTGATTTAAGAGGAAGGTTTTAGTAAATAATTTATTATGTGTCTTTCTAAAACACACAGCGTTGGATGAAGAAAGCTGTCTATGAATCCCACAAATCTATAGAAATAAGTTCTACCTTACCTCTTGTCTATGGATCTTTCACCTCACTAGCAAGGGCGCGTCCCTTTATCCGCTTCCGCCTCTGACGCGCCGCCATCTTCCAAGCGCATAGCGTTTGTGAATTCCGAAGCGTCAACATCGCTTAGATATCAAATCTTGATATTTCTTTTAAATCTCTTGTTTT
The DNA here is from genome assembly GCF_061535395.1 of Colias eurytheme. Classification (NCBI taxonomy): domain Eukaryota; kingdom Metazoa; phylum Arthropoda; class Insecta; order Lepidoptera; family Pieridae; genus Colias; species Colias eurytheme. Next base: position 11,666,486 of record NC_142990.1, read on the forward strand.
TTGTGTTTAAATTTACTGTGAATTCAGTTGTAGTAACACACAGTGTTGTTTTACGTTGTTATTTTTGTGTTTAAGTTCGAAATGCTTTCCCATAAGGAAAAAAGCACGTTGTCTGAGGACAATTCAAAGACCGGTGTTTCGGATGAAAACCGGCATCCAAAGTGCAGTGGTGAGTCGACTTCCTCGTCCTCGGAGGACGAGAGGAGCGACAGCTCGTCTCCTCGCAGGAAAAAGGCAAGAAAGGAAAAGTTCCGTAAGTACAATCAAACTGATACTTGCTCCGACCCACGCATAGAGTCCCTCATGCAACAGGTGGGATACATCTCGCAATACATGTCACAATTACCACAATATTTATGTGAATTAAGTAAGATGCAAGAGGTACCTAGTGACGTCGCTACGTCAACAGGTTTTCTATCATACCCAGGCACGGCGGCTACTGCGTCAAGGGCAGGGTTAAGTCAGTCTGGTGAGTTGACGTTAGGCGATCTGGATACCGAGTGTGACGCTGCGGTGGTCGTCCCTCTGGCCAACAAGGAGCTCCTACTGGAGTTAGAGCGTCTCCAGCACTTTGACCGTCCTACTTGGAAGGGGATAAGGTATAAAAAAGTGCTTAACTCTTGCTTAGCTTCCCCAGGCTTCACAGCCCTTAAGGTGAATGAGGAATTTTGCCACCTCAATAAGAACAAAGATTTTTTAATGTCGACTGAGTTACTATTAGCAGGTTTATCAAATAATATCTTAGAACAGCGTCGCTTGCTTAAAGAGGGCTTACAGGACATTGTAAATTGGGCACAGGAGAATAAGTATAATTTAAACCCAGGTAACCTGTTTGAAAAGATAACCTTATTGTTTGGTCCTGATTCTCCATCCTATAAAAGGTCAGAGATGACCATGCAGCTAATTTGTGGCAAGAGGTCTGAGTGCATTGAGGTAAGACGAGAACGTATCTTAAAAGAGCTAGGAAATGTCAACCTACGCTCTATACTTCATAATGTTCCTCCGAGTAAGGAATATTTATTTAGCAGAGAAGCCCTACAACCTATCATAGCTTCTCTGGGCGGAACCCAACAGTGGTTGAACACTCCCATGTATGCCAGAGAGAGAAGGCAACAACAGAGAGCTGCTCCTCAACACGGTAGACAGTCTCTCCGCCCAGTGTCCAGGAACCAGCCTCAAAGAGGGGACAGGAGGCAGGTTGCCAAGGTAAAGAAGAGCCGGCCCTTTCGTGGCGGCGTCCGCACCAACCCAGTGGTGCAGAAATGACAATTCGGAATTGTTCAGGGCGGGGTGTTTAAAGAAACATATAGAGAATTGGGTTCACTTAGGGGCCAACCATTTCATTTTAAAAAACATTACCAACTCTCGAATTCCATTTACCAAGAAACCTCCCATGTGTCTGCCCAGCAGGCTAGTCTTGGAGAGATGTTCTACGAGGGTGTCCCCCGCCATGACAGAGATGGTAGACCTGTTAAAGAAAATAGGGGCCCTAGAGAGGCCCAGAAAGATAGACGCCGGCTTTCACTCAAAAATGTTTCTGGTAAAGAAAGCAGACGGCTCAGCAAGGCCCATCTTCGATCTGAGGCACCTAAACACCTACGTGTCGGCCAGGCATTTCCAGTTAATTTCACCAGTTACCGTAATGGAGTTCTTACAATGCCAGGACTGGCTTGTGAAGATAGACCTCCATCAAGCTTATTTTCATTTGCCCATAGCAAATTCTCACCGCAGGTTTTTAAGAATAATTTACAATGGGGAAATTCTACAATTAACGGCCCTCCCTTTTGGCCCATGTTCTGCCCCCCGGACTTTTGCAGCCATATCAAATTGGGTCGCGGAGACCCTGAGGGCTCGGGGCATTCGCATTCTAGTGTACCTGGACGATTACCTATTGGTCCACCAGAGCCGAGCCAAATTAACCTCCCAGGTCTCGGAGACCGTAGGCATCTTAAAGAAACTTGGTTGGCACATCAATTTCGAAAAGTCAATCCTAGACCCAGTGCAGAGACTCGAATATTTGGGCCTTATGTGGGACACGAGACAGATGTCTGTGTCTTTACCAAACAAGAAGGTTTTAAAAATAAGACATACAGTGGCAGCAATGGAATCAAAAATGTCCTGCACTCAAAGAGACTTACAAGTGGTCTTAGGCATGATGAATTTTGCAAACTTAACGCTGAGAGGCGGCAGACTCCACAGTCGCCAGCTACAGATATTTCTCAGAGGTTTTGCGCGGAGCAGACCCAGAGAGAGGAGAGCCTTTCCTCCCCTTGCGACACAGGACCTCATGTGGTGGAGAAGAAACATAGGCAAGAACGGCAGATCCTTTATAAGGAAACAGGTGACACACTTCCTTACCACAGACGCAGCGGATGCGGGCTGGGGTGCACAGCTGAACAGCCGTTACCTGTCAGGGAGATGGGCAGGCAAGCAGAGAGCTTGGCACTCGAATGTCAAAGAACTATATGCTGTGTTCGCTGCAATAAAAAGACTCCAAAGTACACTAAGAGGGGCCCACATATTAATCCAGTCCGACAATCGGACTCTGGTCGCCCACATAAGGAACGAAGGAGGGACAAGGTCATTAGCCCTCTTATTACTAACATCCGAGGTGCTTTGTCTGGCGGAGAAGTTAGAGTTAACTCTGTCGGCATCCTACCTCCCAGGCCTCCTCAATGGGATAGCGGATCGCCTTTCGAGAGGTCAACCCCTACCAGAGTGGCATCTTCTACCTCATGCCACAGAGGTGTTATTTCGGAAATGGGGAGTACCAGACATCGACCTGTTCGCTTCTCAAAGAAGCGCAGTAGTACCAAGGTATGTAAGCTTAGATGCAGCAGATTCCTGCGCAGAGTTCTGCGACGCCTTCAGGCAGCAGTGGAGCTGGCACCTGGCCTGGGTATTTCCTCCACCCAGTCTAATCCCACAGGTACTAGCTCACCTCAACAATGCACAGGGCAGGTACATTGTAATAGCCCCCCAGTGGGCTCAGTGTTATTGGCTTCCGGACCTGAGGTCGAGAGCACTCAGTCCACCATTCGTCATACCGAACCTACGGAGTTGCCTCATAGATCTATCGACGGCTTTGCCTCCCCCACAGGTAGAGGACCTGAGACTGCTAGCTTGGGAGATTGGGGGTGGGAGAAGCAAATAGCCCACTGGAATACAAAAGAAAAGGATTTGCTGGTGGCTAGTTGGCGTCCCTCCACACTAGCAACTTATGGCCCTCCAATTCGGAGGTGGTTGGCCTGGTGCAGATCAAATAACAAGGACCTCAAGGCACCTTCCGGTAATGACGTTGCTCAATTCTTAGCAAGCCTACATTTAGAGCACAATCTGGCTTACAGTACAATTCTACTGCATAAGTCAGCGATATTAACCTTCTATGGTGCATCAGAGGAGAGAATCACCGCCAATTTCTTTGTACAGCAAGTCCTAAGAGCTATTGCTATAGCAAAACCAAGACAAAGAAAAGAATCAATCTGGGACATAGAGACCCTGATTAACTGGCTTAAATCAACAGAGGGTAATTCAACCCTGTTTGAGATATCAAGGCGAACAGCCTTAATCCTATTATTAGCATCGGGCAGAAGAATCCATGATCTTACTCTTCTTAAGATCTCTAAGGACTGCTTTGTCAGACAGGAAAATAAAATTATATTCTGGCCTGAGTTTGGGTCCAAGACAGATACAGCAACACACCAACAGTCAGGGTGGTGTTTGTCAAGGCACCCAGAGATTTCTATATGCCCGGTAACCCACGTAGAAAGGCTAATTCAGATCTCAGAAAATAGGCGTTCGGGCACAGAAATAGACAATTTATTTTTATCAATAAAGGGTCAAGTTAAACCTGCTACTCGTACTCTGATCTCAGGTTGGATAAGGTCAATATTAAAGTCAGTAGGCATAGCAGCCCCTCCTGGCAGTATCCGGTCAGCGGTTGCGTCAAGAGGTTGGTTGGAGGACCGACCCATTGAGGAGATCCTTCAGAGGGGCAATTGGAAGAGTATGCTGACTTTTAAAAAATTCTACTGCCGACCGGTAAAGCTAGCCAGAGACAATGAGTCGGTTTTACTTTTTGATAACTTTACACCCATCTAATAAAGTAATCTAGTATTATAATCAGTGTGATATTTAGTATTAATACCTAGGGCACAATTTTGCCAATGGTGATTGTTTTGTATCTCTTCCTTTATTATATTATTTTAACTTTTTAATAAGCAGAGCTTGTTTATAAAGATATCAAGCCTTAGAGGCTTTTATTATTAAGATTTGACTGGGATTGATCTCTTTTATGTTCCTTGGAGAATAATAGTTAATTTATATTTCTTTATTTCATTTCTATTACTGTTGCACAATAAACCAAGACTGGTTAAGATATTATATAGAAGCACTAGGCATATTATATAGTCCAGATTTTAGTCAGTGTCATGACATTAATGTATATTAAGTTGAAATGTTACCCAAAGATAACAATTTAAGAGAGTTTGTTAGTTTAGGTTTTAAGCAAGGAAAGATGTTCATTTTCTTTTTTTTGTGGGCAATAGCCCTTTATTATTGTATTTTGAAATTTCTATAATATAGCTTTATTTAACAATACCTACAGCATTTTCATTTAGCATTAAAAAGAAAAAATTTTACTTGTAATACAGCACTTTAAGTATTACAGTGTCAATAGATGAGTTATATTTCAACATAGCGTTTGTAACTCTTTCTTCACCAGCAGATATCAAACACATCTTCATCCAACGCTGTGTGTTTTAGAAAGACACATAATATTGATGTTTTGCATAAAAACAAAACATGTATTATGTGTCGAATAAAACACACAGCGTTGAGTTTTACTGCTTGCTGATGAAGATGCTATGCGCTTGGAAGATGGCGGCGCGTCAGAGGCGGAAGCGGATAAAGGGACGCGCCCTTGCTAGTGAGGTGAAAGATCCATAGACAAGAGGTAAGGTAGAACTTATTTCTATAGATTTGTGGGATTCATAGACAGCTTTCTTCATCCAACGCTGTGTGTTTTATTCGACACATAATACATGTTTTGTTTTTATGCAAAACATCAATATTATGTTTTAGACAAAGCGGACGAAGCAGCGGGCGGAAAGCTAGTATTTCATAAAACAATTTTTACGTATTTTATAACAAGGAACCATCATTCAAGAGAACGTATTGGATTGCATCTAATATTTAAGGAATAACGTATCGAAGTGAGATAAATTGCTGTATGCATGTTTTATATAAGTTATGGGCGCATTGAATCAGATTTATACAAGCAGGTATAAAACAAATATATTACCGTATATTTTATTCTGATGTAGAATGTAACTCTTCACAATACAATTGCATTTGGTACTTAAATTTCGTTTAATTTTTTATCGAAGTCATAGCAGATTTAGAAAGAACCTGATGACGCACAAAACTGTAATATAAAATTGAAATAAAGTACCTCAATAAAGTAAAAAAGTTAGTTAATCGTGGTACAGGTACATAGAGTTTATAAATATAAAAACGATGTCTTAATCTAGGTTCAGTAGTTTTTGCGTGAAGGACTAACAAACGAACATATTATGTACAAATTTTCACATTTATAATATTAGTAAGATGCTCTTAGATTAAAAAAAAATCGGTTTCGATACATCAAGTAAGTAAGTAAATCAGTTTCGATACGTATATAAGGAACTAGTGGTCCGCCCCGGCTTCGCCCGTGGTATATATTTCGCAATAAAAAGTAGCCTATGTCCTTTCTCGGGTATCAAAATATCTCCATACCAAATTTCATGCAAATTGGTTCAGTAGTTTAGGCGTGATTGAGTAACAGACAGACAGACATAGTTACTTTCGCATTTATAATATTAGTATGGATTTTAATATAACTCCTATCTAAAGTATTTTTAAACACAGCTCTTCTAAAAAGTGACAACAAACTGAAAATTTATAGTCCTTCACTGTGCAACTTATTTGCATGTTAAATTTCATGAAAAGCTCCAACGATTAATTTTATTCCGTAAAGTGTTTCCATGAAAATGTGATAAGTAAATGATTGATGAAGATTTGTTATATATAACGAATATAACTTAATATTATGTGTATTTTCTTTATCGTGATTTCATGATTATAGACAATTTTAATACAAAATTATAATTAACTAGCGGTCCGCCCCGGCTTCGCCCGTGGTACATATTTCGCAATAAAAAGTAGCCTATGTCCTTTCTCGGGTATCAAAATATCTCCATACCAAATTTCATGCCAATTGGTTCAGTAGTTTAAGCGTGATTGAGTAACAGACAGACAGACAGAGTTACTTTCGCATTTATAATAATATTAAGTATGGATTTTTAGCATTTTATTTTATTTACAATAGCGCCATCTCTACCTTGATAGCATTACTAATCAAACTACAGCAAAGCTTGAATTGTCATATCTGAATAAGTGTTGCTATTTATCACTAGATGGCACTGTTTAAATTCTCTTATTATTTCTACAAAAATAAATAATCAAGAGAATGACGGTAGAATACTTTTTTCTATGTTGCATGCACAGTATTACAATATTATTTCCTACAGTAAGGAAACGCCTTTGATGTCGCGCGATGCCGCTGCCAGCGTTGGTACTAGAACGCTGCTACACGAAAATACGCTAGGGTTGCAACAAATGGGAAATAAAACAATTGTGATTATTAGATAATATTATTATGATGAAATCATTTATTCATATGTACATTCAAAATAATTGCGATTACTAAATCTGATGTAAATAAAATAAATAAATAAAATAGTCTTTATTTGTTTCTCACAACATTAGAAAGCTTACAAAAACTTATTAATACCTACTACACAATGCAATGTACAGTAGAAGATAACGTTGTGAGAAACTGGTGCCTGAAATAGACTACATAGAAGTCTGAGGTACAGGTCACCAGCCTCCCTCGCGGATATCATACGAGATGTAATTATTTGTTCATAAATATACATATACATAATTACAGATATTGGACTGCTAAATATTATTTACGTGGTCACATTATTTTTGGATGTTCTTAATTTAGTTACTGTTCTTTGGTATAACATGTAAAGTCGCGGGATCAAGCTTGTAAATAAATGAATCGTATAATCAATCAATAGAACAAGACAATATGAATGCAGGAAGAGGAAGGAAAAATGGATGTACCACCGAAGTGGGCAATATTAAAATTGGTTATCAATTAATTATTAAAGATATCAAATTAATTATCAAAATAATCTCTATCACTTTGTTTATATACCGTGTACTGTTTGTTTAAGTGTGAATTATCAAAATGTTGCGCTTATTCGCACTGTCTTTGTGCATTTTGACAGCGCACGCGCGGCGCTCAGCCAATGCTGATCTTTTAGAAGATTTGCTGAGAAACACCGATCTAGCTGAGAGATATTCTAATAATATTATTGAAGACGCGTTTCTTGATGCGGTAAGTGTTTAATAAACTTCTGCTCGTCCCGTATCCGCCCAAGATTCTTTTTTAATTTTTAAAAGATAGTGGGATCGTCTTTTCCCCATAAAATGCTACGAAACAAATCATGTTTTGCAGAAAAATAACAATCAATTTCTTCTATGCCTTTCCCTATGTTTTCGATTCCTTAGTTGACATTCCATCGACGACAAAGGCATTTTGTTTACTTTATAAAATATCTTTTAAATTAGTGGAAATAGTGGAAGAAGTAATGAGGTAAGGCGAGAAAATATAATCCAAGCTTTTATCGTTCAGGCTTTCAGGCGAAATCTCTTCTTGTTCTTATCAAATGCTTAAAGCATGATAGTGTATGTTTTGAAGTGAAACTTCTTTAGGCGCGCTGAAAGTAAAATATAAAGGTCGCGTCATGGTAACACCGTCACGTCATGACGTTCGTCATGTTGCCAAAGGTGTTTCACTTCTGACACGTGTGGTCGGCACACTTTTTTTTCTCAAGTTACTAAGCTTCCAGCTAACTTGTACCTACCTACATACATAGTACGAATGTATACGAACCATATTATGATAAAGAAGTCGTAAGCCAATCAAGAACGCGTCATCATTGCTAAAACGTGTTGTAAGTGTTTTCATAAGAGCTTCAACAAACGATATTGGTACTAAGCTTTTATTTTATAAAATTGTACAAATGCTTGTTACAAAATTGTAACTATTTTTATAAAACTATTTAATAGGTTTTTTTTAGTAACTATTTTATAAAATTATACAAAAAAATACGATCTCGTGGTAGAATCATCGATGCGAATCGCGTCTTTCGCCATACCAGAATTTTTTCGATTCTTAAAAAAAATCTTTTTTTACCTTTTGATTAAAAAAAAAATGATGAATATTTAACGCTTGAGGAAGCCGTTATTTTTAAGATTACTTTATCTAGTGTAGAATATTCTATGATATCAGTATTATTGGATTACTCGATTAATATTTAACATTCAATATCTTTTTCTATTCGATAACATAATTTAGAAACTAAGTTATTTTTATAAATTTCCTTTGATAAATCAAATCGTAGCAACAATAGCTATTATTATGTTTTAATGATAAGACCCGAATATCTAATTATATCTAGTGTAGATTTTCTTATTTATGTACCTACTAGGTTTCCACCCGCGGCTTTGCCCGCGTTTTCATAGAAAAACTCACATAGTTCTCGTTCCCGTGGTATTTCCGGGAGAAAACCTATCCTATGTGTTAATTCAAGTTACCCTCTATATGTGAGCTAAATTTCATTGTAATCGGTTCTGTAGTATTTGCGTAAAAGAGTAACAAACAAACACACACACACACATCCTCACAAACTTTCGCATTTATAATATTAGTAGGAATACAATAAGCCAATTTAATTATTGGTGGTACATATTTCGCAATAAAAGGTAGCCTATGTCCTTTCTCGGGTATCAAAATATCTCTATACCAAATTTCATGCAAATTGGTTCAGTAGTTTAGGCGTGATTGAGTAACAGACAGACAGACAGAGTTACTTTCGCATTTATAATATTAGATAAGTATGGATTCTAACTATACTCCATAAAAAAATATAATGATTCTTGTAAAATATTAAAATGAATCTTTTAAATGTTTATGATTTTTATTAAATGTTTAACTGGTATATTTCATAAGCGCAACTGAAAAAATATTCTGATTTGATAAATATTCTGTTTTACTCCGCTATTTTGAAGTGAATCTCTTTAGGCGCGTTTAGAGTAAAATTTGAAGGTCACGTTATTGCAATACCTGATGGTAATACGTCATGGGGTAAGATGACGATTTTGTATCTTAGAATCTTGCCAAAGAATTTTCACTTCTGACACGTGTGCTCGGCACACACGCTTTTTATCAATGTTTTATTTTTCTTTTAAATGTTTAGAATTAAGTTTAAATTTACTTCATTCATAATCTTGAATTATTTGCAATGCTCATCCAAAGCTACTGAAGTTTGATAAAATAATATTTTTGCAAGTAATCAACAATAGAATTAAATATCACAAAAATCGATCAAAAACTATTTATGAATGAAAAATAACAATATAATATAATATATCTCTTATCATACATCTTTGCGAATTTTACATTTGAATAACAACGATGAAAGATAGTTTAATCTCGATAATTATAATTAAATCAATAATATTATCTTATCTCAATAGCGGATGCCCGTGAAAATTATTCACGCACATGAAAATATACGTTCCGTAGTTTAAAAATCTATACGAGATTTTTTTTTCAATATGTAAAAGATTACAGAAATCATTTTCATAGATTTTAAATTGTATTATTATTAACATTACTCGTAATTATTCGGACAAAGGCAAAATTTTATAGAAAATTAGCGGTCCGCCCCGGCTTCGCCCGTGGTACCTACATGTCTCTCAAGTTGGATCGAACTGCACATGGTGTGCGAATTTTATTATAATCGGTTAAGTGGTTTAGGAGTCCATTGAGGACAAACATTGTGACACGAGATTTATATATTATACTAGCGGTCCGCCCCGGCTTCGCCCGTGGTACATATTTACGTTTTCTCTACATAAAAACCATCCTCGTACTTCAAGGAATATAATAAAAAAGAATTATCGAAATCGGTTCAGCCGTACTCAAGTTATGCGCTTACCAACACATTTTGCGATTCATTTTTATATACAAGAAGATATTAAGATTATAAGGACCGTGTCGTTTGATGCTTAGATCATTAAAGGTTTGATGTGATCGCTTTAAAAAAGAAAAAAGTATTGCACAGCAAAGCATGAAGACGAATAAGTATTAAAATAGTATTAAATAGTATTAAATCAGTTAATTGAAATATAACTGAGTCTTGAATCCTTAATCTAAGAAGTATCTTTTACTTCTTTAATTTTAATTTCACACAGAGCTGACAATATTAATACTCATTTATTTATGAGTACCCTGAAAATTATGACAGTATATCCTCATTTCTCCTTCTTCCAAAACAGAATGGTCTTGCAAAGAAGTACGGATACCCATTCGAAGAGCACCCTGTGGTTACAGAAGATGGGTATATCCTGGGCTTACACCGCATCCCACATGGTCGAGATCAGAACAATGTGCCTGGACCCAGGCCTGCAGTTCTGGTGATGCATGGACTGTTTTCATCATCCGCTGACTTCATAATAATGGGACCTGGGACTGCTATGGGTGAGATTTTATTTTTCTTGTAAATTTAAATTCATAGTTAAATAGAATATATTATCATTTTTTCTATCTGTAACAGCCATTAAATCTGATAAGAGAACTTCTAAAAGTGTTGAGTACAGTAGTACAGTGAATATTAAACAAACATTCCTACCTAATTTTGATGGATATTGTTATCAATATACTTCACTTGTCGAATTGCATAAACTTGATTTATTTTAACGGATAACATAACCTAGCCTGATGAAAACTGGTGAGTCAAAAGTTAACTGCGCTCTACAAATAGATCCTTACAAAGTTCTGAATTCATAAAGTTTTAATCCTATTCCGCAATTTCCATAAAATTTAATGTAGAAATGTTTATAAAGATCAGCGTTAATATTATGCACTATATTGCTAAAAATTCTAAAACCTTTTTTTTCCAGCATACATTCTCGCTGAAGCTGGTTACGACGTATGGCTAGGCAATGCTCGCGGAACCTACTACTCCCGCAAACACGTCTCCATCAACCCCAACGACAAACGAGGCATCTATTGGGACTTCTCTTGGGATGAAATCGGAAACAGAGACTTACCAGCTATGATCGATTACATTCTGCATGCTACAGGAAACCCTGGTGTTCATTATATTGGCATATCACAGGGTACTACTACCTTCTTTACCATGGGTTCTCTTCGACCAGAGTACAATTCAAAGATTATATCGATGCATGCGATGGCACCAGTCGCTTATCTAGCTCATAATAAGCAAAAATTATTCCACGTTTTGGCAAAGCATGGAAATACTTTGGAGGTTAGTTGATAGTTTTAAAATGTAGATAATAATGTCATTACATTTAATCGCGAAACAAGAAGTTTACCAAGAATTATCAGTCTAACAGATTATCAGATTTATGATAAAATAAAATAATTAAGAGTGTGCATTATATAAGGTCATTAACTTATTATTATTCTTGTGTGATATAAAAGAATTCATCCCGATTTTGCAAATTATATGTTTAATTTTGTGATGTCTGGTATATTCGTTAAATATTTTAAAGCTATTGCATAGCTTCTATCGCGGGCCTTGAGCGCGAGGACCGAATCCAGAAATTTAGTAACGAAAAAACCTCACGTTCCCCACTCTGACGGGCGCGGAGGTGTGGCTTGAAGGCATAGTCTGCAATAGCTTTAGCGCGGCAGTCCCCGAATGCCACACGTCTTTTTTTATATTATAACTAGCGGCCCGCCCCGGCTTCGCCCGTGGTACATATGAAAAATAGATGTTGGCCGATTCTCAGACTTACCCGATATGCACAGAAAATTTCATGAGAATCGGTCCACCCGTTTCGGAGGAGTATGCAGACTATGCGTGTCACAATACACGAGAATTTTATATATAAGATTTAAAACAGACTTACAATTTAAAACTTTTTTTCAGACTATTATGGGCTTGCTTGGTTTAAAGGAACTATTACCAAATAATGTATTAATGACGATATTGGGTTTTGCATTCTGTAGTGATGATTCTCCCTTCCAACCGCTTTGCAGCGCTCTAATATTTGCTATTGCTGGATATAATCCAGCTCAACATAATGCTGTAAGTATCCCTAACTACATTATATCATCACGTAAGATTATATGTGACGTATATTTTTTGCGTTTCTAACTTTTTAACAGTTCTAAATAATATATTTTATTTAGAACTGTTAAAAATGGTTCATACATAAACGATGCATTCAAATTTACTACAATACTATAAAAAAAATCCTTCTGTGTCACTGCATCTCATATTATCTATAGATTATATTTGATGACACACTCTGATTTCGATTCAATCCATACAGCAGAGTGTATTCAATCTTTTTTGAAGCTATAATATTATATAATCTGTTTACAGACTATGCTACCCGCCAAGATTGGTCATGTCCCAGCTGGCGCCTCTCTACGACAATTAGTCCACTATGGGCAGGGCATCACTGATAAAGATTTTAGAAGATACGACCATGGTGCTCTGAGAAATCTTTTGGAATATGGAACTTTAGCTCCTCCGAAATACCGTCTATCTCAAGTCACTGCTCCTGTATATTTACATTACTCAGTTAATGATCCGCTTGCTGAAATTGAGGACGTCCAAAGGTTGCATAGAGAATTGGGAGGTCCAGCCAAAATGTTACAAGTCCCAGATCCAACATTTACTCATCTGGATTTCATGTGGGGCATTGATGCGAAAACATTAGTATTTGATAGAGTTATTGAAATAATGAGACTGTATGATAATGACTTACAGAAATGAACATAAGGTTAAGGGAACCGGTGCTTGTTTAATTTATTTTATACATTGTATGTAATTACAACAATATATAATGTAAGTGTCAGAGTATATAATTATAAATAAGGAAATGTAGGGAAATGTATTTATAGAATTTTTGAACTTGCTCATCAATGACTGTAAAATCATCGCATCAATGTCGTTCCAAGGATCTCATCATTAACAATTTAAAAGATTATCCATTTGTATTTAGGGCAACATCTTGTGATGATTATGTTATTTATAATAAAATTATACAAACAGTTATCTTAGTTTTAATTTTATTTGAAAATTGTCCACATCCTTCATCATTATGTTATATTGTAATCTTATCGGTCCACTGTATAAGTTCGACGCTTGTAATATTTCATAATGCATCACCAAGGTAGCTATCATTGTTTTAAGGGACATCATTGCATACTTGTATCCTGAAAATAAATGTTATATTAATGACTTGGCTTGGTTGAACCCTGCCTTACAAGCCAGAGATCGTGGGTTCGATTCCTACACAGGCAATTAATATTTGCGTGATGAATATAGATGTTTTCTCTGTGTTTGGGTGTTAATTATCTATACAAGTATTTATTTAAAAATTATATATATTTATGTTTATCAGCCATCTGGTTTCCATAACACAAGCGAAAGCTTAGTATGGGATCAGATTGTGCCGTGTGTGAAAACTGTCCTGAAATATTTATTTATTATTTATTCTTAATATGTAGATTTGTTTGTGCGTCAGTATAAGTTACAGAATAATGGATTTAGTTACTTTATCATTACTCACGTAAAAGAGATTATATACTTAGCAATAATAAGTTAAAGACATCCGTTAAACGTATATTTTTATCAAATTGACGTTGTTGACTTGAAGATAATTGGAGTAAACAAATGAGTCAACTCAAAATTAGAGATTTCTGTATTCGATATGCGAGTACGAATGTATTCTTAATAATTTTTATCAAAAATGACTAGGACACCTGGATATTTAACTGATACCAAACAACAAAACAAATTATCGCAATCAAGTACCTAGTTAAAATCAGATAATCCTTATCAGAATATTTAGTTATACAATTCGTTAATAATTAATAGTTTACTTTGGCTAATTTTGAAGGACGGTATCGCGATTTTTTCCTTAAATGGCACAGTCCTTTTTTTATTTATTAATTAACTAGATTTCCGCCCGCGGCTTCGCCCGCGTTTTCAAAGGAAAACCCGCATAGTTCCCGTTCCTGTGGGATTTCCGGGATAAAACCTATCCTATGTGTTAATCCAAGTTACCCTCTATATGTGTGCCAAATTTCATTGTAATCGGTTCAGTAGTTTTTACGTGAAAGAGTAACAAACATCCAAACATCCAAACAAACTTTCGCCTTTATAATAGTATTAAGATAACAAATAAGAACACGAAAGAAGAAATCAAAAAGATTTACCACATATAATATTAATTCAAATAATCTTACCCAAACAACCTCTGGGCCCACAACTAAAAGGTATAAAAGCTGATTGTGTATAGTTTCCTGTGATAAAACGACCAGGGTTGAATTCCTCCGCGTCCTCCCCCCAGTATTGAGGGTGACGATGCGCCCCCCATACACTTAGGAGTAAATTACTGCCTTTTACTAAAGTTACTCCTGACGCTGAAATTTGAATTATAACTTGAGGAACATTTGAAAGCAAGAAACACCCGAATATTAGATAAAATAACAGTAGAAAAATATATATTCCAATTAGTTTTACTAGATACTAAGTTGTATATAGTCATTATTATTTTCAAGATTTAAAAATGTTATCGCTTTCTAGCTGTTTAACTTACACTTTTTAAAAATAATTAGCGCATTGCGCATTCAATTTGAAAGAATTCTGCAGACTTTTGAAATTATGATAATGATCGAAACTGATACTGAACTTATTGATATTAGTTAATCTTTGATTCGTGATATGAATGATGAATAATTACTACTGGACTTGGTCAAGTAACACCATTTGTATTAAAGGGAATATAATATACATTTTTAAAGAATATAAAAAATTAGACCACGAGGCGGGACTCGAACCCGCGTCCTTTCACGCCAATCCGGGGCAGATGCTTGACCAATTCAGCCAGTCGTGACCCGCCAGAGCGATCGAATTCATTCTATTCTTTCAGTTTTATATATATATAGTTTGTATTTTATATGTTTAGAGGACACACCGCGTATATAATAATATTTATATTGAGATACTTACGTAAAGTTATATCTTTGTGAACTGCTCTCACAACGATGGGCACTGGTGGATACAATCTTAATGTTTCTTTTATCACAGCTTCTAAATACTTCAAATGTGCTAAATCACTCACTACTATTGGCCTGTTATTTTCGCCTATAACTGTCCTGATTCTGAAAATGTTAAACGTGTTAAATTTGTCATTTTGAATGGTTTTAACACTGAGCTTTTATTCCTTCGCTTCGATCTTTTTAATCGTTATTGAAGACCCCTTTCAATCAACGACTAGATTTACAACACCTTTGACCACGATAATCACAAAGAGATACTAGGTTTTATTAACAAATTTCGTAAAATAGTCTTGTAAGGATGCAAAATTCATAGTTGCATAAGTTTCCTAGTCCTATAGCGGCCTCTGCGCATGTATCTAACCAATCTTGAATTATATTTTCTACAACACCAGACCTGTTAAAACTAAGAAAACCAATACGTACTCCTCATACACTTTCTTCTGCACTTCTGGATATTTCGACAGCATTACAGCTGTGAAAGAAGCTCCCACAGCAGAAGTGTCTGTAGCAGCCAGAACTAGAACCAGCATCTCTTCGATCAACATTCTTGTTGATGTATCATCAGCTGTTTGGAGAAGCATTTCCAGGATATTATAATTTGACTCTGTAAAAATATGTTCACATGATATTAGACGATATACCGGAAAGATCTCCAAAAAAAAATCATATTTGTGACAAACATTCAAAATAAAAATTAAGCAACATAATATTTTAATGGGTATAATGTTGAAGAAAATACACATTTAATAATAATGCCTATCCTAACTATAATTATTGTCTGTCTCTTCTTCATGTCTCAACCACTGATTCGACAATCCCACGGGAGAAGACACTAGAACTGTGCGGGTTTTTCTATGACACTATAACCATAATAATATAATCTTCTATATATAAAAATGAATCCCTATTTCCCATGGTCACGGCATCACGCATGAGTGGTATGACCGATTTTTATAATTATTTTTTTTATAATATTCCTTGAAGTACGAGGATGGTTCTTATGGAGAGAAAACGTAAACATGTACCACGGGCGAAGCCGGGGCGGACCGATAGTATAATATAAAATCGATTTATAGTATAATATTATGTAATGCTCTTGAGTTTGAATCATGCTTATCACGTGGGATTGCCATTATAGTGGTTTTAATTACAGTTACATTGTTTGGCTTTTTATTTGTCGTCTAGACAAGGTTCACACGACCTCTTGTTTACGCACATTTCGAAGAAATATTTTACAGAGAGACCATGAACGAATTGCCTGTTAATAGGAAATAATTTTGGTAGCATGTGTATGAAAAAAATGATTCACAAAAGAAAATATAAAAAGCAACGAATTTATAAAAGCTACTAAAACCAACGAGATAGTCAAGCAATACATACTTACGTTCAAAATCTGTCTGTCTTTTATTCTGCATACTTAATCGCTTTTTTTCCACCACCTATAAAACAGAAGACTATTATTATGCCATTATTTTCTTTTATTTTCTCCTGTGGGTTTTATGATTCAAACTTTAAACCAATGCATGTGATCTCGTTAGATACAGTAATAACTAATTATCTAGTATTTTCTAGTGTTTGATTTACATGAGTACTATACTATATTTAGAAATTAAAGACTGTTTAACAGATTTTAAACGCGAATTATTCATTACATTATTGACGAGACGTATAACATCTCAGTCTCCCCGTGACCACGCTCGCTGTAAAGTGTTCAAAACGTCGGGAAAATAATATAATGAATAAATCGCGTTTAAAATCCGTTCAAAAAATCTTTAATTACTAGACTGATAATTTTTTTTTATTGGTAAGTAATAAGGAAGCGCTTGACCACAATCTCGCCTGATGTTGAGATGAGATGTGGTCTAAGATGGATCGCGCTTCCCTAGAAGGTACCTATTCACTCTACGCTTGAAGAATTACATATTAAATTAATTTTATAAGCTATTTTTAGATATTTGTGACCTTTTTATTTCACAGTTAAAACGAAACGAAACGGCCATCGAAGTGACCTTTAAATTTTTACACGATTGACATGATTGTAACTATTACACAATCAAAAGTTAATAATATATTTACTTAAAAGTGCATGGTTCCTTACTGGTTATATTCCTAACTAGCTGTTCCCCGCGGTTTCACCCGCATTTCTCCGCTCCTGTTGGTCTTAGCGTGATGATATATAGCCTTCCTCGATAAATGAGCTATCTAACACCGAAAGAATTTTTCAAATCGGACCAGTAGTTCCCGAGATTAGCGCGTTCAAACAAACAAACAAACAAACTCTTCAGCTTTATAATCTTATATATAAAAATGAATCGCAAAATGTGTTGGTAAGCGCATTTAACTCGAGAACGGCTGAACCGATTTCGATAATTCTTTTTTTATTATATTCCTTGAAGTACGAGGATGGTTCTTATGTAGAGAAAACGTAAATATTATGTACCACGGGCGAAGCCGGGGCGGACCGCTAGTATTAGTATAGATGTAAGTAAAAGATTAGTACACAAAATTTTCTCATGTCACCATCTCAAATAGTACCAATATTTTTTGGTACTATTTGAGATGGTGACTAAGCACTAAGTATTAAGCCGCGTCCACCGACATCAAACCTATTTAATAAATAGCACATCTAAATAAATGCAGTAATTAATAATATCAACTCTTTTTTATTTTTTACTTTTCCGTTTTTGAAGTCGGTTGTTTTTAACGTAGTTATTTTCATGTACCTTATATGCCAGCCACACACTCGACTAGTGATATGGGATAGCGAGGAAAGTAGGCAGAGGCCTAATGTGGCCACGTTACTCGTCATACCACTCGTCGTGCTCATGGTCCTGCTCACTGCTCCTACAATAATTATACTTATACACTTACATCAGTAATAAATTGGTTTACAGTTGCACCGTATTTTTTAAGTTTCTTGCAGTCTGGATGCAGTCTGTAAATAGCCCCAGGGTACAGCCAGGGTTTAAACATTCGTCTTGACCCGATTACAGTATATTCTTCAAACGCTTGACGAAACTCTTCGTGTTTTTGTATTTTTTTATCCAATTGAATTCCTAGTGCTGTTTCTGAAATAATAGATAATTATTGAAAATTTATACACCGATTAGTTATTCGCATTATTAATTATTATTTACCTAGTATTATTAATATTTACAAATTTAAGATCAATTTATAAATCGCAAAAAATTTTGAAGCAACATCTTTTTATAAAAGATTTTTTAGTTAATAATACTGGTAGCGTAGTGTGCGAGCCTACATACAAAATATGTATGTGAGATACTCCGCGGCGACTAGTCTCCGAGACTTGCAGGATACTTGAATCGCCTGTGCGTATCGTAATGGGAGAATGGCCTTAACGTGATGACGCGTGAGTTTAGTCGTGAGATCGTTGTTGTAACTTATGAAATTTTTCATTATCGCATTTCGTGCGTTATCTTACCACAAACAGTATCCAATGTGTACGTAGTAAAGAAAGGCCAGACGGAGAAAGCTTCCCCGCCAGCAACGGACTGCAAATTCTGCGTCAAGATCATACTTTGCTTCGAGAATTCTTTGACGAAGTTCAATAGATTCTTCTGCCCAAACATCGGCGCTAGTAGCTTTCGACGGGGTCGCCAGATGTTCACTGCATATTCAATGGTTTAGTTAGTAATTAAAAATATATGACAGACTAATTGTATTTTTATAAAAGGTAACTAAGCTTATCTTTACAAAAAATATATCGGCCAAATTGAGAACCTCCTCCTTTTTTTGAAGTCGGTTAAAAACAGATATTCAAATGCTTTATAAAAGAGAAAATATTAAGGGATATAAATCGATCACGAGGCGGGATAGTCATAGTACTTACATGATACATCTATCTATAATAATTAACATTTGCATTTTTTATAATATACAAATTGTTATAAAGGTAAAAACGACCAATTTATCATTATTATTATCAACATCATCTTTTTTTCCCACTGAACACAGTTCACAATCAATTTACTTATTTAATTACATGGTTTTATCATGACGTACTAAATGCTTTATTGTACACTAGCTTTCCGCCCGCGGCTTCACCCGCGCAGTCAAAGAAAAACCCGCATAGTTCCCGTTCCCGTGGGATTTCCGTGATAAAACCTTTCCTATGTCCCGGGGTAAAAAGTAGCCTATGTCCTTTCTCGGATATCAAAATATCTCCTTACCAAATTTCATGAAAATTGCTGCAGTAGTTTAGGCGTGATTGAGTAACAGACAGACAGACAGAGTTACTTTCACATTTATAATATTAGTTTGGATGTGTGCTGTACACACGTGTCAGAAGTGAAACTTCTTTAGCAAGATTCAAAGATACCAAAATCGTCGCCTTACTCCATGATGACGGTATTGTCATGACGCGACCTTGAAATAATACTCTCAACGCGCTTAAAGAAGTTTTAGTTTAAAAAAAATTGGTTGTCTGTAAAGTCGGTTTACTGACGATAGTTGAACGTGACAATTTCAAGCCTATATGGAACGCCTCAGAGCGAGGTAACGCCGTATGAGTCATGTTTTTTCGTGCGTGCAGCCGGCTCTATCGAATTATAAGACGTTGTCACGTCAAAAAATTTAAAGAAAAATTGATCATACATGGCGCCATCAAAGAGCCATCCCCGAGGAGCTTCCGCGAAAATCTATACAGCATTGGTGGTTTGTTTAGAAATTCCTTTGATAAGATGTCAATGGCTTCTGCATCAACTACCACTGAAAGATAACAAAAACATTAGCAAGTATAATTAAGCACTATTAAGTCTCGAACATATTGATTTTATTATCAAAAGAGATATTTGTCAAAAATGGCTTTGGGCTAAAGTCTAAGAAACAAATATCTGTCCACTAGCTGTACACTGCGGATTTACCCGCAGTGCTCCACTCCTGTTGGTCATAGCGTGATGATATATAGCCTATTATTGCCTTCTTCGATAAATGGGCTATCTAACACCGAAAGAATTTTTCGAATCGGACCAGAGATTAGCGCGTACAAACAAACAAACTCTTCAGCTTTATGATATTAAATAGATAAAAAATTATTTATTTATTTTACAAATTAGATTATAACTAAGTAAAGATATACAAAATATATACCTATACCTATAATTATTTTTACCTGTATAGAATTCAAATGCCATCCTCATATTTGCTACATTGGTTGCATTCTTCATTGCATCGTAGGATACTTTTTTTATCGCTGTCATTCGATCTGAAATAAAGTGGAATTTTAATATATTAAATAATAATAGTACAAAAACTCGACCAGTGTCTCAAAATTTGACCTTTTCCAGCTAAAAACCCTCATTTGTCAAAAACACAACTGGGGCCTTAGACAAAGTAACAATTACAAAACGATAACGAAGTTAGAAATCGCAAAAATGTATGGGATTGACATTAGATAGACCACGTGATCTAACGCGGCGTATGTCAATCCCATACATTTTTGCGATTTCTAACTTCGTTATCGTTTTGTAATTGTTACTTTGTCTACAGGCCCTGAACTCCCACGAATTGCATTAAAACATGACGAAAATGTGTAGTTGTGATTTGAAATAATTTATACCATAAGTAGACAGCGTGGGTGACCTGTCGTCATTCAATGAACACGTTAGTCATTCAATCAAATATCAAATTCAACCAGATGACGGAGACATATTATATAAAATTCGACGACTTAATATTGTGACGCTAACCCGTACTTACGTATGGCCTGTTCCTATAGGAGACCCAACCCCGCAGTGGGAACGTATAAGGGGTTGATGATGATAATGATGAATAAATGAATGAATGAAATGAATGAATGAATGAATGAATTTGAAATGAATTATTTATTGTACACCATATAGGACAATTTAAAACACTTAATAATTTATTTATATAACAACTAGCTTACCGCCCGCGGCTTCGCCCGCTTTGTCTAAAACCTAATAAATTATATACTAAAACCTTGCTCTTAAATCACTCTATCTATTAAAAAAACCGCATCAAAATCCGTTGCGTAGTTTTAAAGATTTAAGCATACAAAGGGACATTGGGACAGAGAAAGCGACTTTGTTTTATACTATGTAGTGATGTACATAATGATGATCCCGTATATAATATAATTAATTAGCTAGTGCCCTCGGTTTCCGGATTATCTGTATGTGTGTATCTGTACCAAATCTCATGCAGATTCTGATATTTTTGTGTGAAAAGGGAACAAACATTTATATACCTATGCATAATTTCATGCTTATATCTAGTAGAACTGTTCTGATTATAATTTGATTATAAAAAAGTTTTTTCCAATAATATTAATTATAAATAAAAAAAATTCATTAAAAGCGAATAAAAATTATTAAAAATTAATGCATTTTTATTAAGATTTTGGGACACATACATAAAAAGCATTAAATTATTTTAATCAAAATATTCACACCATTAGGAAAATTTACAATGATAACTATGACGCATTTGGACACTAATCAACTACATTTAGATTTGATAAAGAGTCAAAAATATGATTATTACACCACTAGGTATGTTCTGAGAATGTTTTGTTCAACATAAAAATCTTGCTTCGTTTTGCTACACAATACTGATGATAATAGTTTCACAAGAGATCAGATTTAATCACAATTCTTAGTACTTCTTTAAGGCCCATTGCACATGGCGTATTTTAAACGCGCAGGCAACGCGC
Organism: Colias eurytheme; assembly: GCF_061535395.1. Lineage (NCBI taxonomy): Eukaryota > Metazoa > Arthropoda > Insecta > Lepidoptera > Pieridae > Colias > Colias eurytheme. The sequence continues at coordinate 11,688,406 of NC_142990.1, forward strand.
GTATTAGGAACGCCGAACGCGTCTCAGACGTATACGCTGATTGTTGCGTTTGTTTTATACCAGCGCGTGCATGAAGCGCGTACAAATGATCAGAGTAGAGACAGGGGAAACATGCGCTCACTGCGTCGCCCGGAACCGAACCTCTAAATGGGTCTATCCAATGGATTCGTTTTTGACGTGACAATAATTCGATAGAGCCGGCTGCACGCACGAAAAAACATGACTCATGCGGCGTTACCTCGCTCTGAGGCGTTCCATGTAAGGCTTGAAGTGCTAGCGAGAGCGCGGAACGAGCGACAAAGAAACACAATCGGACGTGGTCACGTTCAGCTATCGTCAGTAAACCGACTTTACAGATAACCAATTTTTTTATGTCTTTTTTTAAAGGAAGTAAAGCCAGCGCTGCTTACGCTAGCTTTGTGTTGGCTCAACTGTCTGACTGAGGGAGTCTCTGGCCAAAACGCAAAGGTGCGTATATTCGAAACAAACGCACATTTCATGATCACTCCGTGTGCCTAGGTTACCAGAAAAAGCTCGTATTCGTTCGTCATCTGCGCGTCACATGCGCGTATAAAATACGCCGTGTGCTATGAGCCTAATAAAAAGATTTCATACAAGATATTATCATTCTTTATCGCAAATCATTGTGTAATATTAAATTGAGGATAATACTGTAACCAGAATTATAAGGTACAGCCTTTAAAATTCTTTTGACTGATTCTTTGGAAACGTAAGGGTCAATGAATATAATTGTACTACATTTTTAAGCAATAATTTTGAAGTTTTTACGATTTTTATGCTCACAACCACTTTCGAAATATCTTCGTCATGTAGCTTACTTTTATGTTTACACTAGCTTTCCGCCCGCGGCTTCGCTCGCTTTTTCTAAAACCTAATAAATTATATACTAAAACCTTCCTCTTCAATAAATCTATCTATTAAAAAAACCGCATTAAAATCTTGCAAAATATGTTTTACTTTGCTTCTAAAGTAATGTTAAACTATTATATTTAGGTATTGTTAACTCAGCTTAAAAGCTAGTGAATTGAACGAGCTTATCTCTGAAACTGTTGGCTCAAATTTACGTCAAAATTTTATACGTCAAAATGTTAAATTAATTTTCATGTCTATCAGGACATGAGTATTGCATTAAAAGCCGAGTCATTTTTCTGAGTACAAAAAACTGTTGATTTTAAAATTAACAAGTATCTTAAAGTCTAATCAAAATGCTTTACAAAAGATGCATTAGTACATTAATGTTAAAAAATATCAAGAAAGGATGGTTATAAATTGTGTAAAATGTTTGTTATTTTAAAGCTAATTTTTTTTTTGTTTTTATGATCAGCCCTACACTCTTCAAAATCGTACACATTTTTCCGAGATAATGAAACAATGCTTGTCATTAATATTTATTAATAACTAGCTTTCAGCCCGCGGCTTTGCCCGCGTTTTCAAAGAAAAACCCGTTCCCGTAGGATTTCTGGGATAAAACCTATCCTATGTCCTTTCTCGGGTATCAAAATATCTCTATACCAAATTTCATGCAAATTGGTTCAGTAGTTAAGGCGTGATTGAGTAACAGACAGACAGACAGAGTTACTTTCGCATTTATAATATTAGTATGGATTAATCAATTCATAATACAATCTCTCCTCTCGAACGAGAATGCATTTAAAATGACTTCAATAATACCTCTATAATTTATTTCTATCTCCAAAGCTTTATAATCTTTTAATTTTGACCAATTTCTAATTATCACAGCTTAGTTATTTGCATAAAATTTTTAACTATTTATGTCTTTAATAATTCATTTTATTTAATAGATATAACTCACCTTCATTAGACCCAATGAACATATAAGAATGGCCAATCACAGGTAAAGAAATAAAACTGCTTTTAAGCTGTCTCGACGCGGCCACCACTCGACGAATCTTCCATAATTCCAATAAATACCACAATATACATAAAATTATTATTATTTGCCACAACATATTTAAAAATATATTAACACTTATTTAAAAATATGTTTAAAAAATCATAATATAAAATAATTTACTCGAACGAGCTTTACGTGTACCTCTTTCAATGTCTTATACTTATTTAGTCTGACAATTTGTTACCTACCTATATGTATGTATTTAGGATTCAGATGTAGTATAGAAAAACACCGCTGTAAATTTTTACAATTAATTAGAAATATATGCAAAGAGCTTCATTTTATTAAATACTTAAATTTTTCAATGCACAGATTAGGAAAATAATCGTTTTTTCTATTTAGTTCGTCAAAAAATTGCAAGCTTTTTTAGTCTATACTTCTATACTATAATATTATAAACAGGAAAGGTTTGTATGTATGTATGGTAATGCATGGTTTTCACACATAAACAACTGGACCGATTTTGATGAAATTTGCCACAGATAATCTTTAGACCCGGAGAAAGAACATAGGCTTCCTTTTATTGCGAAATATTAATTTTTCATAAAAAACGATATAATAGTTAACTATTCTCATTTTTTCTTTTATTTTTAAGCATTATTTAGAACACCTCAAATGAAAAACTGCAAGTATGTATTCGAAATTACGTACAAATCCAAGGGTGAAAGAATTTTTGAAAACGACCCCTGTACTTGACTTTTTTTATTACAATATGTTTTTTTTTTTAATAATATTAATTATTTGTTGGAAATATACCAAGTTACGCATATTTATTAAAAAAATATATTAATTTTAAGCAGTTAGCAGTTATTAGCAGCTGTTGGTGTAAAAAATTGTATTTTTGAACAGTATTTATTATTTTCAATTTCAAATGTATATTTTGAATGAATATTTTTTATCAAACTACTTAATAATATTAAATGTATAAAAACTACAATATTATTGAAAACGTTGGATCCTAGAAGTATAAGGATTCCGTTTTTTCTAGTAAAGAAACACAAGATTGTCAGCGGTTTTCTACGGTATCTTTTCAATTTTTTGTTGGGCCTAAGAAAATCTGTCACAACATAGGTAACCAACTAGAATTGGGCAAAATATAATTACGCAACTAGCTCGTAACTACATTAAACAACGTAATTTTACTAAGGTTAGTGTCTTATGTGGTCTTATTGTTAAGACAAAATACCCATAATAACATATTAACATCAATAATATTGCCTATTTGGTTTTTTGAACCCCATAATTAAGATTGTTTTTTGGTCTCTGTCTTCGTCTGTAATTGAAGGTTTAATATCTTAATTCAGCCCTTTTAACGTATTAGATATTATTAGAATAAACCAGTTGATATAGATCTTGCCTGTATCTACGCAGACCTATGTCTGCGTAGATGTCAGAGGTCAAGCCTAATGTACAAAAATTCAATCTTTATTTAGACACGCAAAAACATTTTTTTGCGCATAAATTTTCGTAAATCATTAGATTATAGATGATTTTAACAAAATATTTAAGGCATTTTCGCATCGATTTCGATTTTAATGCTATTTTTTACGGTTCAAAATCTCAAAAGGGAAAAATATATAAATAGGACCACTTTGTTGTCCGTCTGTCTTGTTGTCTGTTACGACCATTTTTCTCAAGAACACTTGGAGATATCAAACTGAAATTTATATTGAATACTAAAATCTACGTTCCCTTGAAGCTGTGAAAAAATCAATTTTAATCAAAAAGGAATAATATACCTACTTTATAATTGAATGAGATTGGCGTTCATTATCGAAGAGGTTAAAAACTTACACTTAATAAAAAAATAGAAAATATTTTTTTTGACAAATTTGCGTTGATAAATCAGTAGGCGTAGATAATTTCATCCACTGAGATCACTTTATTTTCTGTATCATCATGTATAATCGTTTCTATATAGATAATTAAAAAAACAATGAATTTTATATGAATTTCTCAATTCAAAATATAGGTAAGTACCTATACATTTAAATTATCCCAAACTTATTGTAGCGGTTACTTATACTGCGTGCAATAATTTCAATGAAGTAAAGCGAACTATTGAAAATTAAGAAAAATAAAGTAACATTAAGTAATAATTTTGTTAGGTTTTTTTTTTATATAGGCCTAAACATAATATGATATTATGTAAAACTATTACGCAGCAAAACTGTTAGATTTAAAATCATAACAACAACATCTTTTAATCCTTACAAAAAACCTCTAAATGATTGATATGTACTACATGAGATCAAAATTAAAAAAAAATCGATTGTTTAGGAAACAATGGCTATTAAAAATAAGTTTTCTTACGCATAAAATTGTAATAAATCACCGGAGTTTATTTGCGCAAAAAAACACCATTAGCCACAAGTTTCTTTAGCATTATGTGGTTGTAATAAAGTCCATCCTAGTCCTTTCTAAGTTTCGTATAAATTTCATTCCCGGCTTAGACAAGACAGGTTGCAACTTCGTCTAGGCAGGTGTTGACAACCTGTGCATTTATATCACACATTTTCTAAGAAAATTTTTCTATTCTAAAAACCTTGATTGTTAAATGTTGTTTAAATGAAGTTTAAATTTTATATAATAATGGAAAGAAATATTCTCAAGGTCTATAATGTTATAAGCAAACATTGGGTTTGTAAATTAAGCTGTAGAAATAAATGTATGTAGGTAATTGTAATACATATGTACTAGCACTAGAATAAGATTTTACTAATATTATATGGGCTATGTGGCCTGAAATAAATGAATTTTATTTATTTATTTATAGTCCTATAAGGTCATCTAATTCTAAAAGATCTAACTAATATTATATGAATGTTCAAAATGCCAAATTAAATGTGCATGTGGTTCTGTGAAAATGAAATAGAATTAGAAAGGTCATCATAAAAATGGCCAGAAAAAAATGTTCACAGGTGAACACTGTCACTATTATTTATAATTTCTATGTTTCTCTTGACCGATATGACTGAAGTTTGATATGAAGAAAGTTATTTAAGGTCTCTATATATTTTCTTGTTTCGTAAATCGTACAACAACACGATGCTGTTTCTGCTATCACACCATCTCTATGTTAACGTTATCTTCTTTGTATTATTCGTATATTAAACGAAAATTAAGGACTCTAAGCTGGAGAACTTTTCAAAATCTATATATTTTCCTAAGAAAATCTTTATTCTGTTTTATCAACATGGTATTGAACACACCTGTCTCAGTTCACATAGGTTCAATCAACCCTTCGCTTCCAGATCAGTCAGTATTGTATATACGTTCCAACGAATCGTACACAGGCAAGGTATGTATTAATATTTTTTACTATATTTTTATTCAAACTGTTGAGCTTGAAGTTCGAATCGAGTGTTATCCAGATAAATGATACGTAGGTACCTATTTGTGGAAATAGGTCCCGGCCCTTTTTCGTGAAAGACGATTCGTATTCAATTAATTTATGTTCTTTTTATCTATATATTTGTACTGAGATACTTGTTACTGCAATAATAGTACAAACGTTTGTTTGTATTTGTAAAATAAGAGTTAAAAATAATGTTATGACTTAAATCGAATCTAGTGAATATTTACATACGCTTTTATTTTCATAGAATTTGTTTTCAAAAAATAAACAATAGAAATAAGAACACCATGCCCTTTTTTATTATCGCTTTTTACTTAATTTCATTTTTTTCCAGATGCAATGCTACATCTGCGTAACGTATTTGCTGATAATATGTAACGCTTATCCACCAAAAGTTCGAGAAATTTCCGCGGCACCCCAGCGACGGTCGCTGTTCCATGATGTAATAGAATCACTACGCATTAGAGCCCAATTACCTGACGATTTTAGTTCAGACGAGGAAAATAACTTAGGCCCGAGTGACGAAAGATATGGCTTCGAAAATGAACCATTGCACCAACCAAATGACGTTGATTTCTTACCCAGAAGAAATGATAGACTAGAAATGCCGACGCTGAAATATCGATTCCCGAAAAACTTAAAATTAAATAAAACAAACGAAGAGGCTCCCAAAGAAGAAATAGTTTTATACATCAATGCACCATCTGAAGATAACGATGAAACAACAACCACAAAACCAAATAAAATCAAGCGACCGAAACCAGTGAATAAAATTAAAACAAAAACTAATGAAGACGAAGATAATACAACTACAGAACAAAAGCCTTTCACGAACACTATGTCAGGTCAGAGCCACATCGGAAATCGGGAATCTCAAACGGTCGTTAAGCCGACTGTGATTGTAAACTTTCGAGGATCAGTAAGTCATAGAGAAAGTGACATACGGTTGGAAAGACAAAAATATAATGACACTAAATCTATTCCACAGAATATTTTTAATATAAACCAAGAAATCAAATTGGAAAGACCTGATCAAAACGTAGGTACTGGCGTAACAAGAGTGCCAAATAAAGTGAAGCAGGATATAAAAATTAAAGCTGAGGGAAAGGCCAGAGTTGAAGAAGACATGATGATGTGTGAAACATCTTCTTGGAAAGAGGATAAAAGCAGAAGCAACCGACAAACCGATGTACTCGAAATTTTGCTCTCCATTTGATTTTAGGATCCAAATCATAAAGGTTTTACTGTTCTAATTAATAGTCGGTAAGGTTTAGTTTTATTTAATTTTAGTTATTTTTAGTCTATAGAATATTCACTTGATACTCATAATTATATAAAAATTAATAAATGTTATTGCTAACTGAACTTTTATTTAATACTCGTCATACTGACAATATCTCGGTTCTGTACTTAGACACCAAAAAAAATTTCATAACGATAGATTTAGAGATATTACCATCAAAGATAACGAATATTAACGGTCACGTTAAATAACTGTTTATAATATACTAGCTTTCCGCCCCGGGCTTCGCCCGCGCATTTAAAGAAAAACCCGCATAGTTCCCGTGGGATTTCCGGGATAAAACCTATCCTAAGTCCCGGGATAAAAAGTAGCCTATGTCCTTTCTCGGGTATCAAAATATCTCCATACTTACCGAATTTCATGCAAATTGGTTCAGTAGTTTAGGCGTGATTGAGTAACAGACAGACAGACAGAGTTACTTTCGCATTTATAATATTAGTATGGATTTGCGCTTGCCACCATTAATAATTTTTAAGTTAATAATTGTTACTAACAAAGTGAGTCCTGGTTACTTGAATAAATGAATGAATTATTATATTATTGATACATAACTGTAGAAGTAAATTAGCAGTAACTAGCTTATTTTTTTTTTGTCAAATCTATCGTAAAGAATTAAATTAACATTTAATTACACTGTAAAGGCAATTTGAAACTTAACTTTTTTTATAAAACCTATAGTTAAGTACCAAACATCATCACAGGAAACACCACCAAATAAATATTATTGAGAAGCTAAATGACTAATTCAATAAATAATAAAGATGCAAATTAGGACTATTGTATACAAAAAAGATCGAACTTTTAGTCAATACAACCATAACGGCTTTCCTTTTTAGAATAAAACATCCGTTAGAGTCCTTATATGATATTATTTCTATTTGGATTTTCGCACATCTTAAGATTTTAATTATATTTAAACTAGCAACCCACTTTTGGATCAATTTGTGTTCATTTTTTAAATTCGTTGCTTATATTTAAAGTTCTACAAGGCCTACGCCACTAAGCCAAATTCTATTTTTATTCTGTTGCATGCAATGTTAAAAAAATAATATTTGCATACCTAGATGATTAACAATAATACATTCTAATGTTGCCTGTAAAAACTTATTATACAAAATTACATGGTTAAATATTGCTAAGATAAATATACTAGGGGAAAAGAATAATCTATAGAGTTATTTAAATCTCAATACCTTGTTTTCATTGATATTAGAGGTAAGGATATACTTAAACCATAAAAAAAATATTATCATAACACCGCGGCATGAATGTAATATTGACACACGGTGACACGTATCACAAACAATTAAATTAATGTAATAAGCTTAAAAAATCATAAAAAATAATGTTCTAAATTAAAATCACAACAGAATTTAACAATTATTTGATATTTTAAAGTATGTATTTTAACCGACTTCAAAAATAAGGAGGAGGTTCTCAATTCGGCCGTTATATTTTTTTTACGTATCTACACCGATTTTGAACCGATTTACGTAATTCTTATTATATTTGATGTGGAAAAGTTTCTTAATTATTTTTTCAGATACTATTATCTACACAGGATCCCTCAACATGAGCACTCTACTTCTATACTCACTAATAATTTACCTAGATTGAACAAATGAAATTTTGTTACAATTTCTAACACAGTACCTACTTACTTTTAGTTCATTAGGCCTCCTTATCACATAGCAGTGATCTCTTTCAGGCAACTCGGACAAAAGGTCAACTTAATAAAATTAAATTTGTGGGTCGAGAAAGACAAATTGATGTAGGTAAATTATTTCCTTTTTAATTTTTTCATCTCAAACTCTATAAATATAAATTTATAAAGAATAGAAAAAATTCGATTTCAAGGCGAGACTCGAACCCGCATCCTTTCACGCCAATCCGGGGCGGACGCCATCCGTTCGAATGCCATAAAACCAAAAATATCAAACTCTATAAAATATGCAATTCCTATCACATAGCAAATAGTTTAAAAGTTCACTTCGTGTAACAAACAGTACTTTACGTTAATCAAGTGACGTTTTTCACATAAAAAAATGCCATTAACCAAGCCATGAGTCATTTGTATAAACAGCCGTTAGTTCGTCAATATTCACAGAACCCGTTGTTAAATACCTTGCTCCAGTTTCAACTAGTAAATTTTATGAGGATCACATAAATAAAATCAAATAAATGTTCATCAAAATCAGCTAGAATTGTTAAGTAATAAAAATACTAATTTATGTTCATCCGATCTTGGGTTACTAAGATTCAATGCCCTCGCTGATTTCCTTGCTAAGGAAAAATCCAATATTCGATTTTAATCGATATGTTAGTCATCGATTTATAAACTTCCAAACATGTGATCTTTTCAATTATACTACATACTTTAAATACCTTAAAGACGTACTGCAGGTGTAAAACGGTTTATACACCTTTATACTATATCTTATTTTATTCTAGTGTAAGTTATAATAAATAATATTTTTTTTATTATTAACCAACCATCATCATACACAGTCAATAAGTCAAAAGGGAGCCCCTAAAATTTTATAAACGACACTAATTTGTTGATCTCTTTAAGGCATGTGTAATGTGTATTGTCTTAGTTGTGTCTTGTTATTTAGATTTCTATGGTCTTAGTATTTACATCTTTATGTTTATGTAAATATATTTTGTTATAGGTACTTTTTGCTAGAAAAATAGAGATGGAATACAAGTTGGGGAAGGACGGTCGCCCAAATTCTGTGGATCATTTTGTAACAAATTATTTTCTTCTTGCTTTTGCGGCAAAAGCTTGTTGGAGCTTTTCCAAAATATATTTATCCATTACGTAACTAACTGCTAAAGTACTGCTTATTAAATACTTCTGATAATTGGACTTGATACTTGAGAGAAGTAGAAAGACATTCTCCTATGATTATTCACATCACCAGTTCTGCATCATGAGGAAACAGACATGTAGAAGAATCAATAATTCGACCAAATGTGATATCTACCAAACCGCACTTGGCCAGCGACCAGCGTGGTGGATTATGCCCTGAACCCTCATAGAAGACCCGTGTACCTGTGGGAACATACATCGGCTGACGATGATGATGATAAAAATTACACTATTAATTACACTATTGAAAATTATTCTTGTTCACTAGGACAATGAATTAGATTGTTCACACAGTGTTCACTGGGTTAATGCTTGTAAAACATGCAATGACCTACAGAACTGTACACAGTACACACGGTTGAAGATGATTATGGTATTTACAGTACAAATGAGGTTTAAGTTCAAATTTGGGTGACACTGCGTCATTGTAAACATTTATATTTTTTTTACTAATGCATTGTGTTTTCCTTACATTGTTAAAAACATTCATTAACCTTAAAAATAAATATTTAAAATTTAAACTTTTATTGCCATCGACCCCGATTTTTTAATATTATTTTCTCTTTCCGGTTTATCCTTACTATGTTTAATTTAAGCTTATTAATTTGTTAGAAATAATCTCAAATAATAATGACCGATTTCAATATTTTTCACCCTATGTATTCATAAATCTCGCAAGAAACAATAGCTTAGTTTCTTATAAATATTATGTTTTAATTTTCCGAATAATGCAACTTACAAAGATTAAATAATTACAGAAAATAATTGATATAAATCTATTTCTAGGCCATAAAAATAGATAATACTAATAAATGTTAAGGCTATCGATTAGCGGACTTTGACTTTCACATTTCACATCCCTAATGGCTACTATGGAAACTCGAATTTGATAGCAATCTAACTTCAGTAGATTTCGAATTACTGCAGGGGTTTTTTCTCATTTGATGCGAATATTACTCAGGTAGATTCTTTTCAACAGATAGAGATAGTCATTTTAAATAGTCTAGTTTAATTAGTCAGTTTTAATAGTCTAGTAATATATATCTAATCTAAGTATTTGTTAAAGCCAAGATATAAAACAGTTTAATTTTTTTGCTTGGTCTAGTTTTCCCAAACTCTGGGAAAATAGCGCAAATATTATGTACAAATTAATTTGGAGATTTCCTTGTGATATTAAACTATGAACACTGATGGTATATAAAATTGATGTAGTTTTATAAGATATTATTATAAAAAGATATCTAACTGTTGCAAATAATATTCAATTCTAAAATACTCGTCACACTATATCAGTCTATTTTTAATTAATACATACTTGATCGACTCATCCTCACGTACTTCTCGAAGTCACCAAACAAAACAAATAGTAAGGACTTGTTTGAAAGCAAGCAAAAAGCTGCGTCGAAGCGACAAACTTAAACTCGTGAGTGGTCTGCCTTGACGATCGGACGCATTGTTGACATCAAAATGGTGCACAAATATTTATTCGTTTCCGTGGTAAGTTTTATTATTAAATTATCTATTAATAATACCTTCTAGGGCCAATTTAGGTCTATTAGTAATAAGTTCTATAAACATATCTAGGGCAGTCAAAAAAAATTTGATTCGTTTCAATTTGATTTTAGATTTTTTTTAATTTATTAATTGTTTACTTTTTCCTTAAAAGTTTTGAGTAAAAAGCTTGAGTTTAAACTGAATGTCATATTTTAAACTTGATATACTCAAGTAAAATAAACACAATTGCAACACAATCTGAAAAAGATCAATAATATAATATAATAGGTTCTATAAATATAAATGTAAGTTGAACTTAGTGATGTAAAATGTTATCCTAGGTTTTTTTTTTATTAATTACAAGCTTTAAATTTTGAAAAGATCGACCGATAAACCCAAAGCAATTATTATCACCAAACAGTAATATATTTTAATGTTACGACCATAAATTAAATTTACGTAGAAACATAAAGAAAAATTTAATATTTTGAAATGTCATTGTTTGACCTATTGTTTTCCTAATAATACAGCTATAAAAATAAATAAAATATGTTATTCTTAGGTATGGATACATTGAAAGTTTATGTTTTAATAAAACTATAGTGTTTTTTAATGATATCGAAAGATAAGTTTATCTTTTAATAAAACTATAGTACATATTTTTTTTGTTGTTGTTTTGGCGTTTCACACAACTTGTTTTAAAACATTTTCTTATAATAATAAGTTACTCAGACTTCGATATTCGAATGTAATTATTGCTATAATTATTGAAATAATGCCTCCATCTAATCAATGAGCTCAGCTATATAAGGTAAATTTACCCAATATTTCATAATTGACAAAATAAAACATTACGAACTTACGATATTTATCGCACCATATTATAATATAAAAAAAACTTTTTATGCGTGTATGACTGTCAATTACTATATAATTATGTGGAAATAGCTTTTTATGCAATACATTTAAGATTAACGTCGCATGTGTATTGTAAACACAAAGTAAAAGCACAGAATACATAATAGTAGCTAAACGCTTAAAAAAGTACGCGGGTAAAAGTGCTACAATAATCATCTTATCTTGCAACAACGAGATTTAACTATTAAACCACCTTTACATTGTTTATAGAAATAGACCAAATTGGATTCATTGGTCCAATAGTTTTTTCGTGAAAGAATAAAAAATAAAACGAAGAAAGCATAAGAATCCTCACAAACTTTCGCATTTGTAATATAAGTAGGATGTGATAGAGACATTACTCAATCACTTGTTCAAACATGGAATAAATCTATAATATAAAATCTTCTATAATATAAAAATGAATCGCAAAATGTGTTGGTAAGCGCATAACTCGAGAACGGGTGGACCGATTTCGATAATTCTTTTTTTATTATATTCCTTGAAGTACCAGGATGGTTCTTATGTAGAGAAAACATAAATATGTACCACGGGCGAAGCCGGGGCGGACCGCTAGTTTACAATAAAAATAAATCGCGAGTTAATACCGTTACACATACATGTGGAATACCTTTTTTGTATGTTGTTTGAATTATACTAATATTGTAAAGCTGGTAAACTTGATTGTATGTTTGAACGCGCTTATCTCAAGTACCGCGGGTCCCATTTTAAAAATTATTTCATTTTTAGATAGTCCATTTATTGAGGTAGGCTATAGACATTGTATCATCACGCTTAGATCAAAAGGAGCGGAGCAATTTAAAAAAGCTTTCTCTGTCCCTATGTCCCTATGTATGCTTATGCTTAAATCTTTAAAACAAGGCAGCGAATTTTATGCGATTTTTTTAATATAGGAAGGTTTTCGTGTATAATTTACTTGGTTTTAGACAAAGCGGGCGAAGCCGCTGACGGAAAGCTAGTATCCTTATATTTTGGTTAAAACCTTTTAACTGACCGAACACATAATGATAATGTATTTTCACGTATATTCGCTAATTTATTTAGCGACTACTTGACATCATGTAGGTCAGTGAGTGCTATTTACATAATTTTCATATTTATGACATTTTTGCATTTTGTAAGTATGTGTCTATTATGTGTTGCTATTATCCAAATGGATACAAAACAACGTTGCCTATGACAGCTGGAAATTATGTAATGTGTACCATGACTTATTTTAAAAGGAAAAAAAACAATTAAGTACTTAGTATTTTTATATATATTTAAGACTAGCTTTCCGCCCGCGGCTTCGCCCGCGTTTTCAGAGAAAACCCCGTTCCCGTAGGATTTCCGGGATAAAACCTATCCTATGTCCTTTCTCGGGTAACAAAATATCTCTATACCAAATTTCATGCAAATTGGTTCAGTAGTTCAGGCGTGATTGAGTAACAGACAGACAGACGGAGTTACTTTCGCATTTATAATATTAGTATGGATAATAATATAAAGGTTTCAAGTATTGTTATGAAACTAAAAATAATTTAGATGGGTGACTACTATGCGATATTTTTTAATATTATTTCATCATTTTCATCATTTTTCGTTCGCTTTTATAATAGCACTTCAATTATTTATTATTCATAAATTATGTTAAACGTATCTTCGCATTTAACAAAAAAGCTTTTTCAAATTAATTTTGCATCATTAAGAAAATATTGATTAATTTCGTAGCTATTAAAGATTAACCGAAGCAATCAACACATACAATAAAGTTGTTATTTTATTTTGTTTATAAAATTCCCATCACGTATGATCAGCCGAAAAAAGATATTTATCACCATCAGGTAAGGTTAGGTGCATTGACCTTTTAAAGTTCCTCTAATGTGTTCATATTATGGTAAAATTCACCTTATAATTTGATAATGAGTCACGGTTTTTTGTATATCTACATCTATCATGCAAATCCTATTCTACTATTATTATTTATTACTATTATAAATGCGAAAGTGTGTGAGGATGGATGTGTGTGTATGTTTGTTACTCTTTCACGCAAATACTACTGAACCGATTACAATTAAATTTAGCACACATATAGAGGGTAACTTGTATTAACACATAGGATAGGTTTGATCCCAGAAATCCCACGGGATCACGAAATATGCGGGTTTTTCTTTGAAAACGCGGGCGAAGCCGCGGGCGGAAAGCTAGTTTACATTTATAATAATCTAATATGACCGTGAATATGTCCTACTATCATCTTCTAAATTTATTATTTAATTTGAATTTGAACGAGTTTTTTATCAACTATTCATAAAATCTAAAGCTATGGAAAAGTGTTATCAATTTTATTTGTTTTCAAAATATGACTTTTAACAAAGTATTTTATTTAACATTTTTGTTTTATAAAAATGTCATTCTCTGTGCATTAAATATATTATACTAATGGCTTTTATTTATTAACCGACTTCAAAAAAAAGGAGGAGGTTATCAATTCGGCCGGTATGTTTTTTTTTTATGTATGTACACCGATTACTCCGTGGTTTCTGAACCGATTTACGTGATTCTTTTTTTGTTCGATGCAGGATGGTGTCGAATTGGTCCCATAAAAATTTTATTCGGATAGGCCCAGTAGTTTTGATTTTATGAGCATTTTTGTCTGTATTTGTAAATGTTGCAAGTGCAAGTTTGAAGTCGGTTGTTTTTAATGCAGTTATTGACTTGTTTATTTATTTTCCTTAATAGAGATAGCATAAGATTTTTAAAACGCGTTACATTTCACAAAGTATCATCACTACATAGTATAAAACAAAGTCGCTTTCTCTGTCCCTATGTATGCTTAAATCTTTAAAACTACGCAACGGATTTTGATGCGGTTTTTTTTTAATAGATAGCGTGTTCAAAAAATACGTACTAATTTCCACAAACTATCACGTAAAGAAAATTCTTACAAGAGTGGCCTATGTTTATATCTATTAGTGCACATTACCCTGCTTTTACCGCAGTTTCTCTGCGACCACATCCCTCGTTTAATATTTAATATTCACCTAGAAGCGCATGGCCAGTCACATTCAATGTCCAGTCTATTACTTGGTTAAGCAACCTAAGGAGCGGTCAGGTTATGGATGGGTAACCGCTTAGTGGCATATCAGCTGAATACGTGCACAGTATAATGCAGGAAGTTGTTGTCGTTTTTCATTCGACTTCAATAAAAGTGCATTTTTCTTTGTTACCTCAGAGCTTTTGACTGTGTGAACCGATTTTGATGATTCTTCTTTTATTTGAGCGCTAGTATCTTTCGGCTAGTCTTATTTTGTTTAGTTCAGAACATTTGAAGGTTTACATTTTTGTTAAAAATCTAAACAATTAATAATGTCCAATGATTGATTGTTTTATGGCCGTAAACAAAGTGGGGAGCATTAAATTGAAAAAAATGTAAATGCCAAAATTAATATCTATGCATGCCTGAGTGTTATTACGGTCAATATCAATTAAATATATCAACGAAATTGTTATAATATGTCAGCATAGTACACATACAGTAAATTTTTTTTTTCTTATTGTAATGAATTATCTTTCGATTTTAGTAGGAAGTCTCAGGTGAATTCCGAACCCAAAAAGGGTTATTGACCTTGCCATAATTACTTTAAAAAACAAAACTATTGAATAATGCTTAAAAGACTAAAAGCAATATCTGAATAGGAATTAAATTTTTAAAATTATAAAAACACTGTTACGTATTTTTACAATTTAAATAGGTAAGAACCAGAAATCGTTATTTAGATAAGAACAAACAAATATATACGTACATACTCTTCAGCTTTTTATTATTCGTAGATATATTATTATACAAAAAGCTTTTTATAGGAACCTTGTTCAATAAATGATTTTTATTATTATTTTTTTTGCTCAAATTTTAATACCAGCATTTTTTTATTTTAATTGAACTGGTTGCCAAAAATAAATTTATCAATTAAAACATCCTTTGAAATCATAACAACAACAACAACAACATCAAATGATAAAAGCAGGAAAAACGTTGATATAAAACAGACGCGTATAAAAACTATACATTACAAGAACCACTCGTATAGGTGACCTATACTTTCTAGTCCAGTTTTTGTCCGTAATTACTTTCCTCTCTGGGTCATACAGCTATTGTAAGTTATGACCTCTATATACCGTTTATAAGGTGTACATCATGTTAAAGAATGTAATTATATAGACCGGATAATTTTTTATTCAGGTTATGTTTTTTTTTATTATTTATGAAATAAAACTCAACAACGTAGCACTAAATTAAAGTAGTTATTTCGTAATATTTTATAATGAATTCATATTTTATTGTTTTTTGTTATTTTAAATTGTAACCATAATTAACCTTAATCAATAAGAGTTCTAAGAGACGAACGGCAAGTTGTGAACGGCAGAGGCTACTTCAGCCATCACCACTTGTCGACGACAGTCGTCGAAGCGTCGGTGGCAGCAGTCAATATGTCAACGGCTGCCGTCGACAGGTGGCGACACTTGCAGTGTGTTGACGGCAAACTGCGTATGACGTTTTTGCCTATCGATGGCAGCCGTCGACGCGTTGACGGCTGCCGTCGACAAGTGGTGACGGCTGAAGTAGCCTATGCCGTTCACAACTTGCCTTTCGTTGATCGATCGTCGATCGATGTTATAATATCACCTAAAGCATTCCTTATAAAGCCTACAAAACGATGTTTAACGAAACATTCGCTAAACACAGTTAACCCAGCTAACCGGTACTATGTAAACTAACAATAAATTCTACTACGTTCTAGAATTTACTATTGTCTCAATAAATAACTTTCTAAAGAGATTTACAATAACGGCGTAGATGACAATAAAATGTTTTACTCTACGGAATAGCACAAATACTTTTTATGCTAATTTAAGACGATTATTTAAATAAGGTAGAACACCTCATAAAAAGCAATTTATTCTCTTAACATATTATATTATTTAACACTAGCTGCTCCGCGCGGTTTCACCCCCGTGGCTCCACTCCTGTTGCCCGTAGCGTGATTAAATATAGCCTATAACCTTCCTCGATTAATGGGCTATCTAACACCGAAAGAATTTTTCAAATCGGACCAGTAGTTTCTGAGATTAGTGCGTTCAAACAAACAAACAACAAACTCTTCAGCTTTATAATATTATAGTATAGATAAGCACACAGAAGCGTTTATACGTAAACTCTATATTTATGTTATCATTTAGGAACTATCAGTCACCTACTTTAATTTATTAAATTAATAATTTTAACTAAATTTTGAACCTAGTTTTAAAAAATTAACTTTATTCATCTTCAATTTGTTTTCAGTAATACAAAATCTTAATATGAAACAATTTCAATTCATTCTTGTTTTAAACGTCAAAAAAGCCGCGTAATAAATTATTACGTAAAAGAAAAAAAACATTCACATAATAACATGTAAACGATACCAAAGTATGTGACAATTTACGTATTAATTAATCTTTTTTTTTAATAAGTAATTAAAGTCGATATCAATTACTCGAGTGATTTAAGTTTGACATTTATTTAAATTGCATACGGAAGACATTTCTTGACATTAAAATCGGTTTCATAAATCTCACTTCGTCTAGTTTTAATATTTGTTACTATGCTTTTATGTGTTGATCATGTTTATCATTTTAAACTTCTTTTCGAAGTACATGTTTCAAAGGATTAATCAAATAATATTCCTTATGAGTTTGTTTGTTTGAACGCGCTAATCTCAGGAACTACTAGTACGATTTGAAAAATTATTTCGGTGTTAGATAGCCCATTTATATAGGAAGGCAAGTGCCGAAAATTTAACGGCGAACCAATAATGAAACCTGATTGCGTTGTTGTAAATGTATAGGCTATAATATCATCACGCTAAGACCAATAGGAGCGGAGCAATGCGGGTGAAACCGCGAGGCACAGCTAGTATTTTATACGCTTATTTATTCTTGTTAGACAATATGTATGTAACAATATTTTATCTAACATTAATACATAATGTATTTTTTTCGAGACACTTTTGTGATTGTATTGTTTTAAAAATGCATTTTTTTGACTACTTTGGTGGTGTTGATCGATCTAGTGACATTTAGAAACAGACTATGAAAATGGAGTTAAAACACACCTAGTTGTGTATCATAACTTTTGGTACATGTATTTTTTTATTACAACAAAGATTGGAAGTTCCTGCAAGGAGGTATAAAAAATAAGACCAATTCAGCAATCATCGAATATTTAGAATTATTAATTCTAACACGCTTATCACTACAAAATGATAACATAATTTATTGCGCTATCTTAAATTAAAATATATTTCTTATGGTTACAATACAAGTATGTACCTACACAACAAAAATTTCAAAATACATTATAATATGTTTCAGCATTGAAAACTATTTCAGTATTACATTTTTCTTTGATCTTTAGCTTACACATACTTTAATTACATAATACATATACCTACTTTAATTAAATATCGATAATATAAAAATTATACAGGGTGTCCCACTTTCGGTATACTAAGCGCAAAGGGACTTGTAGTTTTGCATACGCTGAGTACGTAAAAAATAATTATAAAATTCCAGACGCATTTTTTTTTAAATAGAGGAATTCTTAAAATTCCATGTGTACACCCCCAACAAGCAAACCGCCCAACTTTGCCACCCGCATGTGAGCTATCGTTTAAGATTATGTTTTCATAGACAAAATACTCACATTAGCGAAGCGGTATATGCCGGCTGCGCGAAGCTAGAGACGAATACATGGATTTTAAGGAAAAATTTAGCAAAAAATTTTTCGCGTAATTTTGTTATTTAAGTATTTTTTATGTGATCAGTGTATGCAAAACTACAAGTCCCTTCGCGCTTAGTATACCGAAAGCGGGACACCCTGTATAATAATATATTTATATCGATAAATAATTGGAACGATATAGAATATGTTAAGTCTAACAATATAAACAATAAAAGAATGTTGTATGCACAAATAGCATTTAACAAAACCTTGACATATAATAGCAAATTCAAGGTTTCAAAAACAGGACGCTACAAAATGTCCGTACCTATTCGTAACACTATTCAACTTTAATTAACAGGTACCCTGTCTATATGAAAACCTCTTATTCTTATCTATACTAATATTATAAAGCTAAAGAGTTTGTTTGTTTGTTTGAACGCGCTAATCTCGGGAACTACTGGTCCGATTTGAAAAATTCTTTCGGTGTTAGATAGCTCATTTATCGAGGAAGTCAAGTGCCGAAAATTTAACGGCGAACCAATAATGAAACCTGATTGCGTTGTTGTAAATGTAAAAATGTAATGTGCAAACATTTATCTACAAGACAGTCTTTCAAATAAATGAATTTGATAAATCTAACAATTCGTTATTACGATGATAAAAACATTAATATGAAACATTCAGGATATCATCCATCATTTAGAAGTCATGTTAATATTATATGCAATCTTAAAAATATACATGAATTTTGACAATATTACACGCCTTAGGTAGGTCAGTAACAAGAACATTTTTAATAAGAATCACGATTCACGATCGTGATATTATAATTTAATAATTAAAAGGTTCATCGCATTGCACACAAAAAGTGCAAATAATGCAGTTTTTATGTTAATTAAAAATCATGTTTGAACCATCGTGGATTTCTCAACACTTGTTTTAGTATCAATACATAATCGAGATTTAAGTGCTTCAATAAATTAATCGCGATAACATGCAGGTTTTAATATAAACCCTTTAGTTTTATCAATAAAATGTTATTAATTTATCTGTAGTATATGTATAGGTACCATCAATTTACCGCGACTCCTACATCCTAAACCTGCAAAAAAGTTTAAAACTCATTTCAAAACGTTGATTTTGAACATTTATCCTCTATTTTTACCAAATAGATTGCTACCTCATATACTTAATATACATGGATCTATCAATACAAGTAAAACTCAGAGATATAACGGTTATATCGGCCCACAAAAACTTCCTTTCTCAATCTGCTTCTAAAGTATTTATTATCTCACGCGGTCAAAGTTACTGGGTCACTACCACTTTACTGTTATCTTTGCCTTTAAGAGCTTGACGAAAGCTACCTTGTTTTGATGGGATTCATATCCTTATTTAATTTTGGTAATGATATTTGAAACGGATATAAGATAGGAATTGTGCTCTTATATAAGTACCTAAGAGAAACGGTATTGCTGTGTTCTAGTGACCGAAGCTAAACGCTGAAAGCTAATCTATACTAATATTATAAAGAGAAAAGGTTTGTAATTATGTATGTATGTATGTATGGTTTTCACGCATAAACTACTGGACCGATTTCAAAAATTCTTTCACCATAAGAAAGCTGCATCTTCACTGAGCAACATAGGCTATATTGCATTTTCAAAAAAATTAGAGATCTTTACCAAAAATGCAATAATGTAACCCAAGGTGTAAAAAGTTCCTTAATAAAAATTCTGTCATCGCGTGCGCTGCCGAATCTATTCCTTGAAGTACGAGGATGGTTCTTATGAAAAAAAACGTAAACATGTAGGTACCACGGGCGAAGCCGGGGCGTACCGCTAGTAATAAATATTCTTTACTAATCCCACCCCATTCTCCAACCATTTGTTAGAAAATACAAACACGAGCTTACTAAGCTCACAAGCTAATATTATAATATTAAGACAAAAAAGTTAACAATAGCAACCATGAAAATTATTCTCCTTAAACTACATGAATTCATTTCTCAAGGTCTAACTCTGCAAGTATGAACTTACAAATAAAATATGATTTAGAAAATTTAATTTCAAAAGTGAAAAAGTGAAAGTGAAATGCTTTTTATTTTAAAAATCAAACGCTAGAATGCAGTTCCAAGAAATAACAATACAAATAATAAATTACAATTGAATACCTAGTCTGTAAAACACTCGCTGTTATAGAAAAGGGAATCTTACTTCACTGGGGTTTTTTAATGACCCAGTTTCAAAGTATGAATTGCATGAATGTAATATGTGTAAACTTTATCATAGTAATGCTAACTTTAAAAACCAATATTTTACCAAAGTTTCTTCATTCATATACCTTACCTCGAAGTAATTAAAAAGAAAAACTTATACTCGTTCTAAATATTTTGTATTTCAAATGTTTTGTGACTTAAAAGTATAATTTGTGCTTAAATAATAGTCAATGGATAGCCCAGATAATATACCTACTATTATTGCATTGCTATCAAAACATTTTAATTGTTTCTTTAAAGTTTATATTAATAGCTGTTTCCTTTGTATAAAAAAACCTAATAGATGATGAAGAACTACTTAAATTATATCAAAAGTTCACGAAACCATTTAACTTAGATTTTGGAACTGACTATTATTACGGTAAAGGAACCATATAAAACATGTTTGACATTATTCAACTGTCCATATTTAACGCCTATGCTGAGTAAGAGACTATCTTGGTATAAACTTTACCCAAAAACATAGAACTTTTTTCATTTTATCTGTGATAGCTTTAAAGATTCCAAGATGATTCTTACATGGAATTTTCCAACATTCTTCTAAATGAAGTGATAAAATTGTATTGATGATTCATCTTACATTAAACTCAAACTTTTATTTATTCAATTAGACTTCTCCTAGAAGCACTTTAAAATCGTCATAACAGTTTTAACAATTGCCACCATACATGACCATCCCCCCTAGTCAAGTGGCTTTCTGTTATCGTAGCGTTCAATAGAATAGACTACGAATGTATGAGATTGACGTAGGCTGTAGATAAACGTATCTACAGGTTACGTCAATCTCATACATTCGTAGTCTATTCTATTGAACGCTACGCTAACAGAAAGCCACTTGACTAGGGCGGCAGACCATTTAACATTACAAGAAGTATTTCATGTATTTTTCTTTTTTCCAGTTGCTCGTATTGTGCTGTCTCCACAACGTGTCTTCCCGACCTTCAAACAATGAGTAAGTTAACACTTTCAACTGTTTCCGTAGTTTTGACAAGGTTAACTTCACAATAATATGAAAATAAAATGGTATTCGCAAAGTACCATCTTTATGTATTAAAATGCTATAAGGATGTAATTGTACGACTTTTTTTCTATATGCGAAACATTGTATATTTTATCGGCGATATTAACATTACTACAGCCAAATATGGCTTCGTGGGTTAAATTGGATGATTGGAATTTGGAAGTCAACTTTATTATAACGACCATTGAGAACAAAATTATTATTTAAAAAAAAACAAAAGTTTATGTTCATATTTCCAGTAGTTCTCAAAGGCTCTGACAACGGTACTAATACAAAAGATAACAACCACCGCTTAGAATATCGGAAAAGTGCACTTTTTTCAACTAACACGAAATACTAAACCGAGGAGCTATCTATGAAAACACTGTCGGGTTCAGGTATGCTGGAATTAGTTTTCTTTTAGCTTCGCTTTGCCTTTAATATGTACAGAAAATGCTTAATAATCTGCTGTTATTAAAGAAACATCTTATCTCGTGTTAAATACTTTTGTATTTTTTTAGGTCTGGCCCAGAAAAAGTGGAGATGCCAATCGACAGGACACCTCAGGACGCATCACCAAAAGAGGAGCGATCTATTTATTACCAATCAGATCCTGCAGTACTTCAAGACGGAACCACTCTCGATATAGTTGATAAAATTAAAGCTATCAATGAGGGTCTTAAGAAGCCACATCGTCAACAATACAATTACAACAAACCGCAAACAGGTGGTGGTTACGTAATCGATAAAGATATTTTGGAAAAGATCCAACAAGCTATCGCGTCTGGTAAAATTCATACTAACGGTGGACCGCAAAAGCAACAAGAAAATAACTTGTTACAAAATGAGGAAGAAAACTTCAAGCGTTATATTCATTCAAGAGCACTTAGGCAAAATCTAGGAGTTCCTGTAATGCAACAACCATATTTAATGAACATCCCCGTTATAATAATGCCACAAAATACAGACTTATACAATCGATTCGCTATAAATAATGATTTAAAATCTATGTCGCAAAATGATGTTTATCAAAGCAGACAAGAATCCTCCTTTCCCAGTTTTCCATCGTTTCCATCATTTCCATCATTTCCTTCATTGTCATCATTTCCATTTCAAATCTTCCAATGGCCTTTTTCTCAATTATTTCCATTTATCATAAAGGATCCCTTCTTAGCTTTCAGCCAATCTGGCGGCTTTAATAACTTAATTGAATACGGTCAAAATGCTGATGTTTGTACTCGAAAGCAAAAATCTGTAAATGACGAAACAGACGAAACAATTCCTGTAGAAAATGACTTTGAAGATGGAAGCAGCTTGGAACCTTTACAAGCAGAACACAGAAGAGAAGCACGCGCTTTGAAAAAGCGTACTGTAGATAATCAGTCCGTAAATCAAGAAATTGAAAATGGTAAACAGCCAAAGAAAATATACGTAACTAGACCAGTTACAACAAATATAAAAAAGACCACTAAAAAGCCATATGTTGAAGAAATTGAGGAAGTTAAAAATGAAGAATCAGGGGATTTACGTTTTCCTTTCGGTGATTTTGGTTGGTTTGGAAATAGAAAGCCTGTAGCACCGAGTCCTGGGTTTTTCATCAACAAACTGCGTGTCAGGAAAGGAGGTGTTGCAATTGCTGGACCGGGTGGTGTAGCAACAGCTGGCAGAGGGGGTACTGCAATAGTTGGGCCCGGAGGTCTGGCATACACTCAGCCTGGTGGATTGGCCGTTGCTGGACCGGCCGCACGAGTCGTCGCCTTATCTCCAGATGTAGACCTAAATGCCCTCATCACACGTATTCGTCAAGAAAACGACCCATCAGTACCGCGTTCTCAACAACCGATTAGAGAAGGAAAAGTAGTCGCAACTGGACCTGTTGTTTTTTATCATCCCAACGAACAAACATGAACCCTTTATTTATAATAATTTCCTACCTCAGTATTAACTTCTAATTCTTTGCAACTAGATATCCTGAAACGGAAGAAAGAAGTACTAACGTGGATTGGCAGCCGGATACGACGGATTCGTTCTATTACGATGGTATGGGGATAATGCAAAGGGTGAAGCCAGGTTTGCAGTTTGTTGTTCGCCTTAATCCAGAAGCGCTCGCGGTGAGCGGCGCACGAGGCTCTTCTATAGCTAATCCAGTTTCACAAGTATTTATTAATAGTAGTGATAAGGGATCCATAATGCACAGCCCTGTAGCGACAGCCGTTGCAGGTCCGGGTGGCATTGCACACGCGTTATCAGAACTGTATGTGTATGGAAATGATGACTCTAGTGATAATACTAATGTTTAATTTAAATAAATTTATAGCGTAATGAATGCGAAAAACAGTTTCGATTGTGCTTGAAACTGTTTTTCGAATAGTGAAATTGTATTCTAATTAATTACTAAATGTAATAAATGATTTAAAATTAATATGTTTTTTTATTTATCATATTGACAATAGTTTTATACATCGTAAATAAATATATTATTTCATTAAAAAAATTGACATCTAATCATAACTTTGTGTTAACTTGCAATTCTTTAAAATAATTGAACTCAATAGCACAGAAAATAATAATTGTCCTTATTTTAATGCAGGCGTATAAAAATATAAATGAATGTTATAGAATTTAAGAATTTCTTTATTTTGCAATAATGTGTAACGAATTACTTCACTAGTAACAATTTTACTTCATGGTAAGAATTTAATGATAGAAAATTAATAAATATTTTATCACTTTTATTAAATAAACTCTAGAATAGCTTAACGATAATCAATAAAGAACACTTTGATTTCTTTTAATAGCGATTCAACACAATACCTGCCATTCTATGGTGGAGCCAAAGGCCAGTATTTAGAAATTAAAAAGGACAATGCAGGATCCGTTCTCAGTGAAAAGATAGTCCCTGAAGACAGCCTTAGTAATGAAAACGTATTTAAGAATAGCGAAGACAACTTACAATCTAAGCTTTTTGCTACAAATCTTGGACAATTGAAATCATTATCTTCAAGTTTGTTGAGATTACACAATCTAGGCAGAAGGCTAGGATATTTGGGAACTAACGAGAAAGAAAGATTCAAGACTCAATTGGCATCGCTTGGTGAGGCTGCGTCAAACACTATTAAAATTGTTGATGAAATTGGTGAAGATTTTGATGTGCTGTTCAAGAAAAATAAACCTGAATCACCCGTTTCAAGGGGATATGAAAACTATGATGATGTGAGTATATTTTCATTAAAAATTAAACTAATTAAAGTCATCGTCATCCCCTCAAAGTACCTATTAATTTTCAAAAAGTACCTAATTGTAATAATTGTAAATATAATTTAAATCACTGTCTGCAAAAAAACTTTAGTAAACTGATTAATATAAGATGATTGTTATTAAGATTAACTAGTTATAGACTTTTTTTTTCTAGAAATGCATTAAATATGTTATTATCATCATAAGTCAGGTTATATTTGAAAATGATAAAAATAATAAGTTTATATTTTCAGAGTGCCGAAGAAGGAATCAGCGTTGGGTCAGATGATAATGACAATGTACTCGATAGAGCTACGATTGCTGAAGCCAAACCAGTTGGTAAGTCTATTATTTTTCTATTCTATTCAAACTAATAAAAATATTGATTACATTTGAGATTTTATATCACCATTTTATCCTGACATGACTGTCCTTGTTTTCTTTAATAATCTAAATTTTTATGACAATTAAATTTTAGAATAATAACGCGCTTCCTAGAGACGTAGGAGCACAATTAAAACTCTTAAGATGTCAAGTTTAAAAGATATTTAAATTTTTCTTCTTTCCCTTCCAGGTCTTGCTGTAGTTGGAGAGAATGGTCTAGCAGCGTCACGACCCATGGCAACTGCTGTCGCAGCTTCGGGAGTTGCTATAGCCAGACCCATGGCCACTGCCATAGCTGGTATCGATCCAACCTTACTTGGCATCGCTTTCCAACATAATCCATTCGAAAAAAGCATTAAAGTTAACGGCAAATACGTTGCTTGATGTGTCTGTAGTTTTAAATTTAGCTCTCTAAACTCTCTCTATGACAAATGTGCCACAAAAATATATTTAATAAAGAATTTAGACATAGAAATTATTTAAATTATTTTTTACGTTTGGAATTAAATTCCAAACTACAAATTGTGATTGTAAATTAAATATTTAAAATTTTACGTTGTTTTCTTTATAATTTTAACCCCTTGACCATTGATTTTCTATTGTGTCTGTGATTCCGGGGACTGAGGGATTAAAACTCCTTTTTCGTATCATCATCATCATCATTATCAGCCCATATAGGTATTATGTTCTCACTGCTGGTACACGAGCCTCCTATGAGGTTTTAAACAAATAAATAATAAATAAATAAATATTTCAGGACAATTTTCACACACCGCACGATCTCATCCTAAGCTTTATTAGTGTTATGGAAACCCATTGGAAACCAGATGGCTGATATACATATTATATACATACTAGCTTTCCGCCCGCGGCTTCGCCCGCGCAGTCAAAGAAAAACCCGCATAGTTCCCGTTCCCGTGGAATTTCCGGGATTGCGTCATTTTCCCGGGATAAAAAGTAGCCTATGTCCTTTCTCGGGTATCAAAATATCTCTATACCAAATTTCATGCAAATTGGTTCAGTAGTTAAGGGCGTGATTGAGTAATAGACAGACAGACTGAGTTACTTTCACATTTATAATAATATTAGTATGGATAAGTACAATTTAAAATAAATACTTATATAGATAACTAGCGGTCCGCCCCGGCTTCGCCCGTGGTACATATTTACGTTTTCTCTACATAAAAACCATCCTCGTACTTCAAGGAATATAATAAAAAAAGAATTATCGAAATCGGTTCAGCCGTTCTCAAGTTATGCGCTTACCAACACATTTTGCGATTCATTTTTATATATAAGATTAACACCCAGACACAGAGCAAACATCTATGTTCATCACGACCTCTGGCTTGGAAGGCAGGGGCACTAACAACCAAGCCAACCGGTCAGTCAATTATTGTGTTATGTACATGTATGGTATGTTTTTCATATATATTGGTTTAATTACTGAACATAATATTTAACACCATAATGTTTGAACCACGCAATTGAGTTGCTCTGAGTCTGTCTATCATATTTAACTAGGCGTTCTTATTTTATGTTACAAACGATACCAAATCTATGAGCAACTGCAATGCAGCTTTATTTTTGCACAATAATTGAGCAAAATTATATTTATAAACCATCATTAAATAAGAGTTAGATAACAATCTCTTAGTAAATTACTAGGAAAGAATAAACTAAAGGACGTCCTTGTATAATTATGAAGACATGGCAAGGTTCATTATATTCAGTCACTGAAGCTATATTGCATTACTCAATTACATATTAATCAATAAAACGTATCCCAGTAATTATAGTATAATAATAAAGATTAAAAATATCAATCACAGATTAATTCACTATCAATTATCATTATCATTTATTGTACTTTGATTTTCTTTTCCTTCGCTATTAATTTTTTCCCTAATCTAAAAATGAACCTTATGAGCAATACTTTAAGGTACAATGTTATTAGCAGGATTGATAGCAATGTTAGGAATAATCGAACTTCATAGTACTCGATGAAGCCGTACATGCCAGCAGTTGGTGGTTGGAGGTGGTGTCCGCCATGTCGAATAATATGCTCGATCCACCACACAGCATTTTCCAAGGGTGGAACTGGATACTCTCTCATCAAGGAACGCAATCGAATAATGTTCTTTTTATAGCTGAAAGAAACACATTGAATTGATGTACTTATGTTATGGATAAACTAATGAAACATGAATGCACTAAATTGATAGGTGATAATGATAAACAAACAGAAGGATAATATCGATGCCGATAAGTGATAGTATGCTGTTATATGGATACGGTTATTTTTAATTTCGTAATAATACTCAATCAATCATTTAGTTTAAAATATTATCACTTTTGGTACGCATACGAGTCTAGTGCTAAATTTTTCTGACTCTTAAAAATTCCTTTGTTTTTCAATGTAGATTAAATAACATACCTCGGATCCTTGATAACAGTTTCAAGGGCATTTTTAAATCCTTCACTGGTAAGACTAGGAAATTCTAGACTTTTTCCTATTTTATGACGAACGTATTTTTCGACATTATACCATTGATCAGCTAGCATTGGAATACCGATAAGTGGTACTGCAGCATTAATGGCTTCGTCAGTTGATTGTAATCCACCTTGTGTTACGAATACTTTAACATTGGGATGTTCTGGAAAGATATTGTGATATTAAACGAAAAAAAAAATTAATGTAATTATAAACTTAAGAATACTTTTTGGCACACCAGTTTCGGTGACTGGCCAGTCAATCAACTCATCAATGGCCAGAAAAGTGTGACTAAACGTTAGTAACAGAAACAAAGCATACACTTAATGAGGAAAAGTATAACTTTCATAAATTTAAATATCCAATGCGGTTGTAGAAGGATAAAATGTATTTTATACATACTTAAGAGATCAGTTTGTGGGAACCACTTGGACGTTTTGATATTTTTAGAGTTTCCAGGTAATGTGTCGCTGTCCCATTTCCACAACACATCATACGGTAGTTTCGACAAAACGTCTGCCATAACTTTAATTTTATCAGGATCAAGATCATGTGATTTCACATTAGATCCAAAACTTATGTAAATAACGCCATTTTTAGATGAATCCAGGTATTTTTGGAGATCCTGCAGAAAACATACAAGCTATTTACAATTTTATCCATTTAATATTTACGATTATGAAATACGGTCTAATTTACCTTACATTTGGCAAAGGTTTGTCCGGCGCTTGATGTATTCCTCCAATATAGAGAATGTTTGGAGCAACTGGTCG
Organism: Colias eurytheme; assembly: GCF_061535395.1. Classification (NCBI taxonomy): domain Eukaryota; kingdom Metazoa; phylum Arthropoda; class Insecta; order Lepidoptera; family Pieridae; genus Colias; species Colias eurytheme. Next base: position 11,717,198 of record NC_142990.1, read on the forward strand.
ATTGTCAGCCCAAAGAGGGTGTTCATTAACAAGAATCATTTTTACGTTTTTGAATAAGGTTTCGAAGCGAGGCATGTCCTCACCAAAGTACTTTCCAGTTAGCTTATAATCCAGATGCTGCGTACTATAAATATGATAGACTAGAGTTATGAATGAAAATGTTTGACTGATTTTTTCTAGTAGTGTTAAATTGTAAATACGTTGTTGGAGTGGTGTTGGATACAGGAAAGGATGTATTGGAGATCCAGTTATGGCATATTGTGGTGCTGCAACACCCAATGAACTGATTTGAATCATTGGTGCCTTAATAATATGGCTCAATCCTATCGCAGCTCTCACACATGCTTCGACAATCACTAAATCGTACGTATCCCTTTCTTCCAAAATGGCTTTTTGTACTTCAGGTACTTCTAGTTGGGCTTCAAATATTAAAGGCATTACTTCGAAAATTGCTCTCAATTGTACCATGAAGTCCTCTTTTCTTCCTCTAGCTGATGATAGTAATTGACCTACATACTCGTATGATACATCGTGTACGTCAATTTCTGTCAGGTTTGTTGGAGATTTACCCTTAGGGAACACTGGATCAGGGGTAATTAGAACAACATCGTGACCTCGTCTCGCTAATTCATGCACTATAGGTCTGAATACCACTTGGTGACTAATCGACGGTGTAGGAAATATAGCTAAAATCCTTGCACATTCTACTGAATTTAATACAATCGATACTATTATTAATATCAACCAACGTAACATATTGTACACACAAAAATATTATCACTACTAAATAATTGCCTTATAATTTGATTTCAAATTGACGTATCATTAAATATGTTATCAATAGGATTAGTATTGGGTCGGATAAATAATCACAAACGATTCGAAAATCTTTCACGTGTGTATGTTATCTTTCACCTCATTGTGTACTTAAGCTGATATCTATATTAATGTTTCAATGCATTCTTTATTTTCTTTTCTGTCTGTATTAATACATATCTATACATATCTAGGTACTATTTGAAATACCTATTACGACAATAAGTTGGACTAAATGTATTGAATAAAATGTTGTAGTTAACTATATAAAGCGAATTCAAAAGTTTGTAATAATGTATTATGGGTTTAAATGTATATGCATGCATGTTTGTTGCTCTTTCTCGTGAAAACTACTGATCAGATTTGGATGATACTTTGCAGTGTTGTAAACTTGTAACTTATCATATGTAGCAGAATAACACAATATAAGCTGTCGACATAATATATTATATAGACTCTAGTTATAGGTTCGCATTTAGCAATAATCGTATAAGTTACACCTAGCTCACCAATTGTAATAATCATACTAGAAATAGTTTATTCATTATTCTTTGTCAACCAACAATCCAGGAATATAAATGTGCATATGAAACGAAACATTGCCTTATCTTTGTTATAAGAATGCAGTTTCTCATATTTATGTAAATAAAAATACTTAACCTTTTAGTTCTTTATTAAGATGCAGCTTTCGAAAGAGCGCTCATATCTTATTAAATTAAATCATAATTAAAACACTTCCAACGATATTACAATAATGACAATTGATTAATATAGTAACTATGTACTTGTGTTTTAAAATTATAATAGAAATAATTTTAAGCTATTTATAGCTTCTATCGCGGGCCTTGAGCGCGGGAATCGAGAAATTCCGTAACGAAAAAACCTCACGCTCCCCACTCCGACAGGCTCGGAGGTGTGGCTTGAAGGCATGCTATGCAATAGCTTTACCGCGGCAGTCCCCGAGTGCCACACGTCTTTTTTTTAATAATGGAAAGGGTTTTCTCGAAAACGAACTCTACGTTGTTTTCGTTGTGAATAAAAACTGCTGTTTCTTCATTAATCTCTTTAATTATATATTATAATATTCATAGATTTATTTTTAAATATTGTATTCCTAGTGTCTTTCTCGTCTTTTTAATAAGTGTAAAAAAAAATATTATAACACAAGTCTAAGGGCGCTTGTGCACTACAAGGAATTTTACTGTCCGGCATTCCGATTTTTTACGGTCCGGTGTGGCATGAAAAAACCGATGAATTACTTGTGCACCTGTCCGTCTTTACTCGGATCAGTGCGTTACAGTTCAAGGAAGTATGGCGGTATAATGCTATCATAAATGATTGTTTTCGCATTTTACAAGAAACGAGTAAAAATATAGAAGGTGAAATATTATATTACTTCGTTATAATAAAAAGTAAAGTTCCGTAAGAGATTTAAAATGCGTGTTTCACTTATTTATTTTAATCGGTGACGAGGAGCTAAATCTATTCCCACTTGAACTTTAACTTACCAACACTTACTTAGATAATAATTATAGGTCAATGCTTGGTCAATGTATATAAAATAACAATACCGACTTCTCAAATCTCATTGCCAGCTAAAAGAAAATAAAACAAGAGCTTGCTTTCAATTGGCATATGCAATAAAAAGAGTAAAATCCAAGCAAGTGGGCACTCAAAAACAATTATACCTACAGCGACTCGTAAACTCAAAAAACCATCCGGAATAGGGAAAAGTAAAATGTCGGACAGTAAAATTACGTATAGTGCACAAGCTAGTATTTAGATTAATTGCGTGCCATACCGGACCGTAAAAAATCGGAATGCCGGACCGTAAAATTCCTTGTAGTGGACAAACGCCCTAACACTGAATATTACGAATAAAAAAGACAAGGAAGACGTTACTTATAATACTGTTTTCCTTTCAAATTATCAATTCCCATTCATATATCCAATACTTATAGTAAATTCCTCATTAAGCATACGAATTCCCTATTCATACATTCATAAAACATTACGCATTATTTACTTTCATTAAAAACAATCAATCCATTCTACACAATATATAAATATTGTATAAAAGAATATTTTTAATCCATATTTTATTATTATAAATGCGAAAGTAACTCTGTCTGTCTGTCTGTTACTCAATCACTCCTAAACTACTGAACCAATTTTCATGAAATTTGGTATAAGGATATTTTGATACCCGAGAAAGGACATAGGCTACTTTTTATCCCGGGAAAATGACGCTATCCCGGAAATCCCACGGGATGGGAACTATGCGGATTTTTCTTTGACTGCGCGGACGAAGCCGCGGGCGGAAATCTAGTTTCGTATAATTTAGAATTATCTTCCTAGCCCTCGGACTATTTAAAAGAAAATGACCCATAATAATTGATAATGCAATAATAATGTGGAACCGCGCAGTATCTATGTCACAGTCATCTGGTTGAATTTGCTATTTGATTGAATGGCTAGCGCCTACATTGAATAACGACATTTAATTAATGACTAAAGGACAAAACGTCAAGTTGTTGAATGTAACGTTCAACGTCTTCACTGAACCTATTTAGCATACGTCGTTTTGGATAAGCGGTTGGGTTAGGTTATTCGTGTTTTTTTTAACTACACAAAAATAGAAGCCCGGCGAATCAGGGCTCCATCGGCTCTCAATTGTCTTCTTGAGGACGTTTGGAAAAAGTAAATTATGTCGTCATTCAATGAACGCGCTAGTCATTCAGTCAAATAGCAGATTTAACCGAAGACGGTGACATCTATACTTTTAGTGCGTAGTTATGTAAATCTCAGTAACATACAATTGTAATACACATGTTTATTATTAAGCCACGCGCCATTTCGTTATTAACATTTTTCGTAAACATTGTAAAGGATTTTAAGGAGAAGGATAATATTATAGCGTTTTTATTATTAATTCACTTATTTTTTATTAATTTTATTATTAATTCACTTATTTTTTATTTATTATTAATTTATGTGCTGTAAGTGCTGCAAGCACCTATTCATAAATTTAATTACAGCATTTTAAAGTATAAGTTTAAAGGTTTCACCCGTATGGCTCCGCTCCTGTTGGTCTTAGCGTGATGATATTATATACTATATAGCCTATAAGCCTTCCTCTATAAATGGGATATCTAACACCGAAATAATTTTTCAAATCGGAACTGTAGTTTCTAGGATTAGCGCGTTCAAACAAACAAACTCTTCAGCTTCATAATATTAGTAAAGATAAGTATAGATTTGCCCTTAAAGATTACAATATGTGCGATGACTACCCCAAAGGTCCACGGGACTTCACACAAAAACACATGATACAACAAAAACCGAATCTAGTTTCACTTGAATAGTGACGAATCAAAAAATAATGACTAATCCCTTCTAAGGATGGTATTATTCCGCAATTGTACGTAGTTGCAGTTTTGAGGTTTAATATACTTTAGGAAATAATTTTATGGTATGGTTATTCTTGGAAATTATTGTGAATGTAATGAAAAGAGCGCCACATTATTATGTGGTTTTACTGTAGTTTTTTATGTGTTTTATTTCTACTGCTTGACTTGTTTACATCTAAAAGTTTAAATAAGACTTGAAATAATTACAGAAAATTAAGAATATTTTTCTTCTAAAAAATATTAAACTATTTCTATTATTTTGTAAATTGTAAAATAAATAAATAATTTTCCAAATTTATATACCTACCGAATTTTCTGTTATTTATGAAACACAAGATTTCCGCCCGCGGCTTCGCCCGCGTTTTCAAAGGAAAACCCGCATAGTTCCCGTTCCCGTGGGATTTCCGGGATAAAACCTATCCTATGTGTTAATCCAAGTTACCCTCTATATGTGTGCTAAATTTCATTGTAATCGGTTCAGTAGTTTTTACGTGAAAGAGTAACAAACATCCATACATCCATACATCCATACATCCATCCATACATACATCGTTACAAACTTTCGCCTTTATAATACTTATTTTTTATCAGTTTAATGTTACTTCTATCTGTCTTTAATACAATTAAAATCAGTCTCATCATTTTACATGCAAATATTACTCGATTGTTGAGTAATAAAGTACATATATTTCCGGGTTTCCGATAGCATCTAATGTTTAATGGATGTTGGCTTGGCGCCAAAATTGCAGCCTTCCGAAGTACGATCTTTGATGGGAGACAAATGACTCTCTAATCTGTGGTTTTTACAAGGTCTTGAGGGTCTTTATTTTCTAAAGACAATGAAGAAATCCCCATGTATAGGATGTTTTTCTTGACGGTAAAACATAATATCTTGAGCGAGATGGTGTCGATAATTTCAGAAGATAGTTCTAATTCAATTGAATGTTTGGCGCATCTAAATATGTATGTTAATTTTTTAGAGCTTCCCTACAAATATTATATTTTTCATAGGATATTATAAACTAAACATTTATATTTTATCTATACTAATATTATAAAGAGGAAAGGTTTGTATGTATGTATGTATGTATGGTTTTCACGCATAAACTACTGGACCGATTTTGATGAAATTTGGCACAGATAATCTTTAGACCCTGAGAAAGAACATAGACCTTTTATTGCGAAATATGTACCACGGGCGAAGCCGGGGCGGACCGCTAGTTTTATATATTTAGGTAAAATTCGTTACATTGAAATGAAAATCAATAAAATTTAATTTGTCCTCTAATAATAAAGAATAGAAAGTGAAAAGAAATGTTTTCAAAGCATACTTTTTCAACCAGATCAGAATTTTTTAATTAAAAAGTATTGAATCATCATAGATTATAAAAATGAGCCCTAAATGCGTCATTAGTAAGCTAATGATATGTGTAACACTTGGTGTTTGCCAAACATTATAATTTGCTGTACAGTTCCGGCGTAATCGATTAACGAGCATTCAAACATAAAAACATTGTGAATCGAGCCTCGCAGGATTAAATTAATATTTGGTTGTGGTTTTTGCAACTTTCCAATAAGATAATTCTTTTTATAAGTAACGTAAAGGGTTGGCACGAAAAGATAATTATTTAAAAACAACTAGCAGACCGGGCGAACTCCGTTTCGCCACCAGAGACACCTTTTCTTTGCTTTAAACCTCACGGAGCCCGAGACCTTTCCAACGAATGCAAAACCGTGGAAATCGGTTCGTGCGTTCTGGAGTTATAGCGTCAGGAAGAAAAACCCGACTTATTTTTATATAGTAGATAACATTTTTCACTTTCTACATTAATAAAAATCATGTTCAAAATTTTGAATAGCCTGTTCGTTACACAAACTAAAATTCATAACTTATCTATAGTTCTATAACAACCACATCACATAGTCCTATAACTTAACATCACTTTTCAATCCTATCCTACTAATATTATAAATGCGAAAGTTTGTGAGGATGTGTGTGTGTGTGTGCGTTTGTTACTCTTTCACGCAAATACTACTGAACCGATTACAATGAAATTTAGCACACATATAGAGGGTAACTTGGATAAACACATAGGATAGGTTTTATCCCGGAAATCCTACGGAAACTGGAACTATGCGGGTTTTTATTAGAAAACGCGGGAGAAGCCGCGGGCGGAAAGCTAGCTAGAAAGTAGTTCTATAACATCCACATCACATAGTCCTGTAACTTAATTAAACATCACTTTTAAATAAACAATCAAATTATTGCACGCCTCATAAGCGAAGCGTTGAGGTGGGTACTACTGTCACTTCGCGCAAAACATCTGATTTTTCAAACTTAAAATGTCTTTATGTATCATACATTGAACTTGTAAGATAATACATACACACACATATTAAGAAAAAACACTATTTTTAACGTTCATGATATTTTTGATGTCATTTTTGTTATTTAAACTAGTTAAAAAACAGTTTAAAAAAGTTCTGTCTTGGACGTCCGTGTGTCTGTATGTGCGGATCCTTTTTCTTGTTAACACGATAGCGACCGAAATACTTTACTAATCGAGTCTTTTTTTTCTCTTATGCTTGAGTATGCTCAGGAATAGAACCCTTTCATTTTTCAGGGTCTGATTCGATGTGGTTTAATTGTTATTAAATAAACAAAAATAATAATTAATAAATATTTATTAAAAAAAAATTATAAGGCGTGCACTTTTGGATTTTCCAAATTATTCTTTTGATTTCTTCTATTCAAGATCGTCTATTATAACTTTGCCTTAAAAGTTAAAAGTGCCCAATTTCTTTCTACAGTTTATATAAATAATTAGGTTAATCTTAAACTGTCTTATCAAAAAATACTTTAGACAGGGTTTAACTTTAAGCGCGGGTTCTCTTTAATCTGGTTTTGACGAATTTCACACAGAAAACTATTAAAGTGACAGATCCCTGGTTAAAAGTTAGACTGTGTTCAAATTATTTTGTGTTAAGACCAATTATGTATAATATATCTATTATTGTTCAATCCATATTATAGTAGATAGAACATTCATTTACTTACCCATGAAAAAAGGCATTAGCTTATCTTTGAATTATTCTGTTCATAAACACTAAATTGAAAATGTCCAACACAGAGGTTAATTTTTTATGACTGACCGGTTGGCTTGGTTGGTAGTGGCCCTGCCTTCCAAGCCAGAGGTCGTGGGTTGGATTCCCACCAGGGGCAAATATTTGTGGGATGAACATATATGTTTGCACTGTGTCTGGGTGTTTATTATCTATTTAAGTATTTATTTAAAATTATATATCTATGTTTATCAGCCATCTGGTTTCCATAACACAAGCGAAAGTTCAGTATGGGATCAGATCGTGCCGTGTGTGAAAATTGTCCTGAAAAAAATATATATTAGTAAGTAGATATAGATAGTATTAAAATATTACAGGACACTGTGACCTAATTGTTGTAAATACACAATTTTAGACACACTTTACTCATTACCTTTACCTTTACCTTTCTTACTTTATCTACACAACTATATTCAATTGGAAAGTGGTATATCCCGAGTATGTAAATAATAGGAAAAAGTGCTATTTTTATTTTGCACGCCTCATAAGCGAAGCGTTGAGGTGGGTACTACTGTCACTTCGCGCAAAACATCTGATTTTTCAAACTTAAAATGTATTTATGTATCATACATTGCACTTGTAAGATAATACATACACACACATATTAAGAAAAAACACTATTTTTAACGTTCATGATATTTTTGATGTCATTTTTGTTATTTAAACTAGTTAAAAAACAGTTTAAAAAAGTTCTGTCTTGGACATCCGTGTGTCTGTATGTGCGGATCCTTTTTCTTGTTAACACGATAGCGACCGAAATACTTTACTAATTGAGTATTTTTTTTCTCTTACGCTTGAGTATGCTCAGGAATAGAACCCTTTCATTTTTCAGGGTCTGATTCGATGTGGTTTAATTGTTATTAAATAAACAAAAATAATAATTAATAAATATTAATTAAAAAAAAATTATGAGGCGTGCACTTTTTGATTTTCCAAATTATTTAAATTATATAATATTATTATTGAAAAAGAGCACATGTGCATGAAACTTCCGAATACACAAAAGTTTACAATTTTAATCAAAATGAATGCAAATCTAACAATCTGCTCTACAGAGCGCAGTAAAGAATAAACATTCATTAATTAATTATATTGACTATAAATTAAATATAACACACTCATAAAATTTCTATGTTCTGACGAGATTAATTTTATTATATAGTAAGAAATATAAATTTAATTTTTCATTGATTCCTGGAAAAGCTTCTGATTTGTGAAATACAAAACTGGATAATATTATGTTCAATGTTCATTGTTGTTTTATATCTGTTGAATATTTCAAACCTAAGTAAATATATCTGTCTGAATAAATTAAACTTATTTTGGCCGCCTTTACACTGAATGCATGCATTGTAAATTGTTATAAATTTTATAATAATACTAGCTGTGCTCCGCGGTTTTACCCGCAGTTCTCAGCTCCTATTGGTCTTAGGGAGATGATATACATATAACCTATAGCCTTCCTCGATAAATTAGCTATCTAACATCGAAAGAATTTTTCAAATCGGACCAGTAGTTCCCGAGATAAGCGCGTTCAAACAAACAAACAAACTCATCACCTTTATAATATTAGTATAGATTTAAACTATCTATCTCTACATTTATGAAAAACGCCAAACAAAACCTTGCCAACTACGCCTGCGTATGAAAACCAAAGAAAAATTAACGAAAATATGAAATCTTTTACCCACGGTGTTGAGTAGGAAAAGCGTGCGCGTGCGCCGGTAAGCATATAAGGCGGACGACAGCGCTCGCGGCACATAGCTGTCAACTGTGTGTGTGCGATAATGGCTGTGTTACTTGTAAGTTAAGTGTTTATTAAGTTATATTTAGTTTGAAATTGGTTTTGGAAATTGGAGTAATTATTTTTCTTTAAAAAAAAAACTATTTTTATTTGGTCAACTTTTATTCAAAAACATTTGAATTTGAAATATCGCAATTTATCAGTTTGATTTTATTTAATTTACTTAGGGCCGATTTTTCAATGCTTGGATAAAACTTATTCGTCGAATAATGTATAAAACTACCATTTTAAAAACGTATTCTAATTGCCCGTATTTGACAGTTTACGTGACATTTTAATATTATCGTGTAATACTTTATTGGACGGATAAGTTTTATCCAAGCATTGAAAAATCGCCCCTTACTCGCAAAACAATATTTAACTCCTAAATATACATGCTAAATACGTAGAATATATTCAAATAATAATAAAACAATATTTCCGTAAGTTTCTTTCTAATTTCAAAAATTATAATTTATAAATATGTAGATACATTACCTAATAATAATTGTGTCTTTTCTCATTTCTGTAACTGAAATTATTCAACCCAAAAACTCAAGCTTCCAAAACCGCTAAGAAGTATTATAAAGTTTTATGTGCATGAATCATTAAAATATTGTTCTTTTTCAGCAAACCTATGTGGAAACAGTAGATACGTAAACCTATAGTCATTATTTATGTTATGATTATTTAATTAATAAAAAACAGCATCTATAACGGTGCATTAACATCAAACGAGCGAATGCTAAATGCGCATTCTAATTCTAAAACTGAATAATACTGAATTCGAATTTCGAATTTTCGTTTACACAGATCACGAAAGAAATCTTTGCTCTAGCTCTATGTTCGTTTGATCTAAATGCACCGTTTAAGGGTCATGTTGTTTTTAAACTATCACGTAAAAAAAATTACATCATAATCATCTACTAGTGTTCATCTAGTGTTACCAATTCGGTCTAGCTTTGTGTCTGTGTATATTTTCTAAAAGCATTTCTGTGTTTTTTAATGTCTTCAGCTTGAAGAAGATTTTGACATTCATGACTTTCATTAATGCTTTCATTGGTCATAATTATCTTTTGATCTTATTAGTCTCGGTTCCTTATCTTATAATTTTACGGCTTAGGTTTACGGTTACTACAATTTTTCAGCACTTTTTACGAGTGCAATATGACCAAACCTAGTATCAATGCAAGTTTAATTAGTTTGGATGTGCTGGTAAAGATTCTGATTTTTATTTAATCATTAGGTCCCTTACATAATACTACATTAAACAATAATTATTTATTTACTAGCGGTCCGCCCCGGCTTCGCCCGTGGTACATATTTACGTTTTCTCTACATAAAAACCATCCTCATACTTCAAGGAATATAATAAAAAAAGAATTATCGAAATCGGTTCAGCCGTTCTCGAGTTATGCGCTTACCAACACATTTTGCGATTCATTTTTATATATAAGAAGATTAACAACAATAAGTTGTAAAATCTATTTCTGTGATTCCCGTCCGATGCCTTTGAACTCAAAACCTTACAACCTTCAGTTTACAACACTTACCTAACACCGAGAAACACAAATTATTCTAAAACATTCTTTATTGTTATAAAAATCAACAAGTTTAGTAATTCTTATCAGATCAACACTTCCTAAGTTATATCTTCTCACGCCATCTTTTTGTTTACAACTTTAATGTGACGACGGAACAAAATAGTCCGATCTAATCTATATTGTGAAATAAAAAACTACTAGTGTTCTTGGTATGGCTCCCCTTGAAAATTACAAGATTTTTTAGATCAAAATTTTGTTAGGAATTATCCCATTTTTGATGTTATGTAGAGCAGCGCGTGACGATGAAATTAATTTATTAAGTAAGTCATTTGTCACTATCTTTTGCAGAGAAAATTTGCATTGCAAGTGATTGCAAAGTTTACTATGAAATATGACAAATTCATAAAAAATACATATGAAGTACATTAATTATCAGCTTGTTAATACCTATCTTGATTTTTATTGTTATACATAATATACTTCTTTAATATTAATTAATGCAATAAACAAATAATTATTGACTTATCACATGACAGATGAAACCAAAGAAATATTGTAGTATAGAAACCTAGTCCTAGAAAAGTATTTTCTTCTTCTGTTCGGGCCCCGAGGAGCTTTTGAGCTTTTCTTAATACGGACCCAGTCGTTAATTTATTAAAAAAAAGACGTGTGGCACTCGGGGACTGCCGCGGTAAAGCTATTGCATGCTATGCCTTCAAGCCACACCTCCGCGCCCGTCGGAGTGGGGAGCGTGAGGTTTTTTCGTTACGGAATTTCTGGATTCGGTCCCCGCGCTCAAGGCCCGCGATAGAAGCTATGCAATAGCTTAACATGTTATTTATTTAAAGCCTTTGTAAACTCCTCAGTATTTCCTTCACGCGTAGCCAAGCAACCGTAGAATAACTCTTACATCAGACAACTATGGAATCGCTATAATTATAGTTGACATGTGATGATTCGCGTCGTTGCTTCTTAATGCAAGTGGCCTAAATCATCCCTTTGTTGCTTAAACGTTGAGAAATTTGTTGCTTTTACTAAGCTGACACTGTTTGTTGAAGTTTGAGTTCGTTGCTCTTCCAGTACGTTATGTACTTAATAAATTTTTGTGGATCATCTTACGTTTTAACGTTAAGGTTTCTAAGGTAACATCTTCACTACATAGTATAAAACAAAGTCGCTTTTTCTGTCCCTATGTCCCGTTTTTTGTAATAGATAGAGTGCTTCAAGAGGAAGGTTTTAATATATAATTTATTAGGTTTTAGACAAAGCGGGCGAAGCCGCGGGCGGAAAGTAATCAATAAATTTCGATAACAGAATCATAAGAAACCATTCATGGTTAAGTGTAGAAGCCCTCCTGGGCTCACAGGGACACTACAAAAAATTTATTCATGTTTTTGCTATTTGTACTTAACTGACTTCAATAATGAGGAAGGTTCTTACAAAGTGAAACGACATTAAAAAGCTTAGATGATATTTCACTAAGAATATTCGCATTTCGCATAAGTATAGGTGTTGTAAAGATTAATTTAACTAATATATAATAACGAACTATATCAACAAAAAGAACGCAAATAAAATGTTAATACTGATAATCTTTAACTCCAGTTACAGGAATTTGTTACGTGTTGTGTCTATTAAATAGATTGTTACCGTTAAGAACCATTTTTTGTAATGTTACACATTCAAAAAATCTCGTTGGTCATGACCACGTATCTATTTTTAAAACTAAGCATGCAAGGATGAATATTATGTACTAGGTTCAACGATCTCATTAGGTACCTGTTGTCAAGAAAAGAAGTTACATATTGCATTGTTTGTTTTTGATCTAGATTTTTAAATGTAATTTAAAATAATTAAGCCTTAAGAATTCCAAAATGTGTTTGAATATGTTCTCTGGATTTGTAATTCGATATAGGTATTTTTTAATTATATTTTGTTCTTTTTAACGAAGTTTAAAGAATTATAGTTATTTTATTTTCCTATTCATTTTGGATTTTTGCGAGTTCCTAATTGTATAGACTGGGGTAGAAGCCTTTGAAAATAATGAAAAGATAAAAAAAATCGCAGTCGGATGAAACCCATTAGAAAAGGAGGGGAATATGATAAAAATGTAAGGAAAAATAAATTACGGTCAATCCGAGTTCGGGAAGCGGGAGGGGGGAGTTTTTAAGGTGATGAATTAATTTTTCTAACATTTACGGCCCTTTTTAAACCTTCGTAATTTTTATATTATTAAAGTTGTCGTGATGAAAATTCTTGACAAGAAAGTTCAATAGTAACACAATACGTCTACCGTTTTAGAAACATGATTCCATGATATTTTCTCGATAGAAAAAAAATACAAAGTTCTCATTGTTATTTTTTTTTTAATCTCTGGCATCTTCAAAATAACAAACGTAAAGTTACGACTTTTTGGATATTAACTATAAAACATACAACCTATACGTCTACCGATTTAGAATTTTGAAATATGCGATGGTTTTGAAATAAACAAGAAATACTTGAAATTAGCGCGCGACCAGCCAATATAGCGAGAGCCGCCCTGTATCTTCCTACCCCGATCGCTGCACGAGTCATTCCCGCTACGGCCGTCACACGGGGAACTTGTGTCGCTCGCGCCATCGTAAAAAAGGGTGACAACACAATAAGACAAAATGAGACAAATGGGGACAATAAAGAAAATAAGAAGAAGAAACATAAAGGTTGGAGGAAAAAGAATGCTTACAATTGGAACAAATTAATTAAGTAAGTTGGTTTTATTTTAAATTTGATGATAATTGTATTATAGACGATGTTTGATATGTACCCCTGTTTTAAGTACATAACGAATGTGTAAGATTTTTTTCATTTATAGCATAGATAATCTTTTCAGAAATCCGGAATCCAGAAGGAAAATAAACCCACTGATTGTTCACAATGTGAACCCACTCCTTCGTAAGTACCTTTATTCAGTCAAAAATGTATGTTATCAACGCTCTACTGGTTTTATCGCATGATTCCATTTTTAGCAAAAAGCAACAAAGTGCAAAGAAATAAAAAATCATGGTGAACTTAGTGGAAGTATGGCGGATGTAATATGGAACAGGAGCTCATTGGAGTAGTATTATATTTAAAAAAATACGAAAAAATTTCAAGAATTACATTTCTTAGTAGGTGGTAGATAAGTATGTTGTATAAAGAATTTGATGTTGATATTTATTTCATTTATACTTACTACACCTGTGCGGGAAATTGCTTAGTACTAAAACAGGTTTATATTCATATTTACATAGTAATGTGAGTTTTCATTTCGAAAAATTTTGTGTAAGTACATATATTAAATTGAGTTCCTGGGTGATCTGGAAACACAATTGGGCCCGGAAGATGGCGCTGCAGTCACTCCTCCTAATCACATGAACCGATTTGGATGAATATTTGTGTGCACATTTCATTGTTGTGGGATGATTGGTTGATTAGTTTTCACATTAGCTAATATTATGTATTTTTGTTGTAAACTTAATTTAATGTTTATAATACATTATTATTGGTATAAATAAGCCAGTGTTCGTCTCACATTGCTGTACCTGCCTACCTACCCTACCAGGGCCTAACTTTGTTCTGGCTATTTTATTTTGATTATTTGTAATGAATAATTACAATTATAATAGAGTGCAAAAAATAAATACATGCGTCAATATATTTTGTGTTTTTTTAAAAACAATTTTTTTATTTAAAAAATATCATTCCAACCGCGGCTTTGCCCGCGTGGAATTAGGTTATATCGTGAATCCTGTTTTTTTCCCACAGAAGTGTTCAGTTCGGATAAAAAGTATCCTATGTGTAAATCCAGGCAATTAGCTATATTTTATCAAAATTGGTAATGTAGTCTTGACGTGATTAAGTAACAACTAACAAAAAAATATACAAATTAACATCCAAAGTTTCGCATCAGTTTTACTGTATTAGTGATATCTTCCACTCTTGACTTTGACTGAGAAGAATTAGGGTTTATAACTTCTTTCAGAAATATTACCTTTCATTTCTGGGCATGATGTAATATCTACGTCAGCATCAAATTCTATCTAAATCAATTCAGTAGTCCGCGGTATTGAGTACCATTTCATTTTTTCAGAGTAACAATATTTTTTGTTATTTTAAAGATTATTTATAACCTGTATTATTTTGTAATAAAGTAAACATTACGAAATAATAATAATTACCTATTAATAATGTCTAAGTAGTTGTTAAAAAAAAGATTATTTGTTTATAAGCGAGAAAATAAAACCAATAAATCAACAATTAAATAAATGTATAACAATATTATAACTGTATGACGACTCCATACATGTTTGTCCCGAGTCGGCCAGCGGCAGCGCGGCGAGTTTGCAAGAATGACTTCGCGCACACCCGCGTTCGCGATAGCGAGCTTTTAGACTCCGCCCGCCAAGCAGTGGATTTTTTTTTGTGTATCGTCTTAAGAGAAAAAAATGGTTTCTCTCGATTTCCGACAAAACTACAAGTCCTATAGAAAAAAGTTCAATGGCAAAGTTGTAGGTAATTAAAAGTTCTACAACTTTTGCATTCACAATTTTTTCACATAACCTCAAAATTTAGGTGAAAAATTCAAAAAACCAAGTTTTTGGTCTTTTATTTCTATCTACTTCAAAATTTATTTTTTTTCTACGAAATTTGGTGGAAACTTACTTTATTATGTCCCAAATACACTGTAATTTATTTGATTGAAAATATTTATTTTTTCGCCTTATTTTGAATTAATACCAAAAAAACAACCTAATTTTCAATCGAAAAGTCACCCGTCAAAATATCAGCTTTTTTCAAAAACTTGGGGTGCCTTTTATTCATTGAAATCTCTACTTTCATATGGTGTAAAAAAAAATAAACACTACCATAGTAAATGTTCTCAGGAAATGCATACAAACAGTGTGATAATGAGCTTTTACTAAATCAGGCACACTTCTTGAACTCTTCATCGATTCGAAAAGCAGTTCAAATCATAATGTAACTAAATAATATGCTTCACTATAAAACATTATGTCACACGTCTTCATTTACGATCAGTGACACGAATGTAGGTTAAGGTCCTACGATGTTTTAATACTAATGGTGTTTTAGTAGAACTTCCTTCCGAAATTACCGAATGTGTTGAACAAAATTTAAATAAATCATATGATCTGTGAAATGGATATTAACATTTAAAAAAATAATAAGATTTTCCTTTACATCAGCTTGTATGTTAATGTAAAAGATAAGAATAAGAATAAGAAGTTATGTGTGTAAATGTTTCGTACATTTAAAATAATATTTTTCTTTACAACTCGTTTAGAAGCATTTATTAAGACTATAATTATTAGATAACAAGTACAAATACTAAACAATGAAACATTTTTGTATCTTGGTTCCTTATATAGTTAAAACGGATGAACAAACATACCAACTCACAAATTCAGGTATTTACTGATTTAATTGATCGAATCACATTGATTCCATTCTGAATGAGTTCTTGTCATCGGTATAGTAATTAGGTAAACAACGAATAATTATTGCAAATATATTCTCTATTACGTATTCAACTAAATTAAGAATGGCTATGTTAATTTGTTGTATCATCGATAAGATATGGCTGATAATAGCTTTATAAAGACGTTGGTATGTGTGCTATAGCCAAGAATACAGTGTCTGCATGCATTTCCGGATCTTTTTAGGATATGTGTAATGACTAATGCAAATAGTATTTTAATAATTAATATTCACAATTATATTATATAACATAATATAATTAAATATATAATTACAGTATAGACGTCTCCTGATATTATAAAAAAAATCAATGGTTAGATCTTGAAAGATAAGTTGGATATAAGGATATAAATCCAAACCAAACTAGACTTCCTTTAAAAATATTTTTAAATTAATTAGAAAACAATTTATACTACACTTAATTTACTAACAAATAAAAATAAAATAATCCAAGAGGATTAATATTGCAATTATTAACAAACACCACAAATATTATAATTCAGTGATACTTGTTGCATGAGAAATCCAAAATTATTCAACGAAATAACGAAATGTGTCGGAATGTTAATAATTTTATCAATATTGAGCGGTCATTCGAAGTTCTCCATTTTATTGAAGAAAAGCAAGCTAACTGCAATTTTTCCCAAATTAGATAGCTCTATCAACTTATCGAAGCCTCAAAGTTACAACCACAAAACAAATTAATATGTACCTGGCCACCAGTGGCTGTGGTCGGTGGCACGTTTGCGCCGACCCATTCATCACAAATTTGACTACAATTCACTACATTTAAAACCGGCTAATCACCTACCTGCAGCAGGAGCAATATTGAAATTGCACCCTTAATAGGCTCCTTAATTGTGATGTGTATAGTCAAGCAGGGGCAATTTAGAGAACAGCTGAAATTGCTTCGACTGCCGTGCAACCGAGATTGTTCCAATATCGCCCCCGCGGCAGGTACGTACCTGCCGCGGTGTAGCCGGCTTAAGATTTCAAATCGAAAAAGACATTACACTCGCAAAAGCAACTACGTCTAATCTCTCCCAAAATTTGAAATCTTTCATGTTTCCTGTAATTTAAAGTCTATCAAAATTCGCAATACACTTAACACCTCGTGTCGTAAGAGTTTTCCGGCCATCTGGCCTCTATATCGAAGGATGGTGACTATCTTGAATCATAATTAGACAACGAAATCTATTGGGACGTTAGACAGTCTCTGAGACATAAATTCTGTCAAACGTTTTAGCCCTTTGTGCATACGTAATACCGCAGATTAAGTAAGAACGTAAATACATGAGTTTTAGACTTGGTTTTAGAATATAAATCGGTGTATTAATGATCTATTTTTCGGTTTGTAAAGTGGTATAGAGTGAGGACATCTTATTGCTTAAAAATCTAAATTATATTTATAAGATAGAGTAGATAGAGTCTATTTATATGCCTTTAATTTACTGGTTATCAATAAGTCAACGATAAACATTATTTATAATTTACTGATATTATAAACGAGAACGTTTGTGATGATGGATGAATTTATGTATATGTTTGTGCCTTTTTCACGCAAACGACACTGAACTGATTTTGATTGTACTTAGCAGTGATGTAGCTAATATGTACCAAAACAACATGCGTGGCACAGCTGTTATCTTATAAGTAAAATTAAATTTATAATTCTATGATTTTGAGTTACCCTTTAAATAGTAAACACAAAACCATTTAATACAATATGGATCAGCTATGCATCGTAAAATAATAAAAATAATACAATTTTTTTTCAGTTTGTATTTGCAGCAATTTGCGCAGTCGGCGCCGCACCGCCGCAGCAGTATTATAATGCGCAGACACATGCGTCACTGCAACAAGCTATTCCGTAAGTTGTTTGTCTTTAATAGAGAAGACTTTAAAACAGTTTTTCCATTTCCAACATTTTTTTAAGTGAAACTTCTTTAGGCGCGTTGAGACTATAATTTTAAGCTCGCGTCAGGGCAATACCGAGTACCGATCACGGAGTAAGGCGACGATTTTAGAACCTTTGAAATTTGAATCTTGCCAAAGAAGTTTCACTTCTGACAAGTGTGTTCATACTTGCTCTTATTTGTGAATTTGTGAATGTAAAAATGTGATTTTTTTCAGACTGGAATATTATTTAAGTGCAAATAACCCAGGAGCAGTTAATTACTACAGTCAACAACAGAAAGAAGGTAATTATAATTTTATTTCATTTCCAAATCGATATAAAAACTACATTATATTTTTTTTAACTATATGCTTAAGATAAGTAACTAGGCATCCCACTTCTACAGCGTAAAAATAATAATCAATCAAGCCCTTACAGTAATATAACACGTTATTTTTTCTTTTACAGCGAATGAAAATAGCGAGACGTCATCAAGACTAGAAAATCTAGATCCAAATACAGAAGTAGAGTTAGTACCTGGTGTACAACAACCTCAGCAACCACCACAGCAGGTAAATACTAAGAACAACGTTATTAATGTCTCAGTGATAAAAATAACTTAAATTAAAAACTAATGTTTTAATGATAGTATGTCTTAATTATAAAAATTATCAACTACAGTTTCAAAATTTGAAGCTAGATAAGCGTGTTGTTCAAATGATCTGCAGATTTTGGTATACAATATTAACCGTTATAATTTGAAAATTGCAACAAACAACAGCTGTAGGTAGGTAACACCCTGTCATTTTGTACGTACTTCCCCTATACAATACACAACAATTTCTATAATACTTTAATATAATAGATACATTTTAAATACATCAGACACTTTTTTGCATTGAATAGTGCACAAGTAATATGTATAATTACTAAAGCAATCGCTTATTTTTATACGATCTTAATGAACATCAATTTTTAGCGCCTATATGAAAAATTACTATGTTGTTTCTCTTCTACAATTTTGCTATTACATTTTCGTAAACTTATAAAATGTTCTCAATTTTTTCAGCAACCTGTGTATCCCACTATTCCCGGATTGTTACCGGGCCAAAAAGTTTACATCTTGATGCAAGGGTAGGTACATTTATTTAATAATTTTCTTTCGATAGTATTGTCCTAACTAATTCTCAATTCTGTAAAGTTAATGAAACTCTCTAGATAACAAGATTTTGTTGGATATTTCCCTGTACATATTGAACTAACTCCCAAAACTTGAATCCAGAAATAATTGCACCGTAATTTAACAATAAATTCATTTATATTTTACAGGCCCGGTGGTGTGAATTACCGACCTCTTTACATCCTTTCACAAATGCCTGTACAAAACCCTGGCTATACTGGTAATTATGACATAAATCTAATTTATTTTCTGTTCGCTTTTTATTAATATAAAATATTTATGATTCAGTCATGATATTAAATGACACCGACAGTCCGACAAGCTTTCCCAGCAAGCAACGTGACCTACATCATACTGTGAATTCTGTGATTAGGGAAATTTTCATTGAACAGTGTCTGTTATTCCAAAGTTGTAAGCTTAGTTAGTTTTAATCTTAGACTGTCTGTGTCCATAAAATTACTTATTCTCTACACAATAACAAACTATTAACAAAACATCGATACACAGAAATCTTATATATAAAAATGAATCCCAAATTGTGTTGGTAAGCGCATAACTTGAGAACGGCTGAACCGATTTCGTTAATTCTTTTTTTATTATATTCCTTGAAGTACGAGGATGGTTCTTACGTAGAGAAAACGTAAATATGTACCACGGGCGAAGCCGGGGCGGACTGCTAGTATTATATATGTCACGGCTAAAGGTAGGTGAGAACATAAACTTAAGATTAGCCGGCTAAACTTAGGTTTATTTTCGACGAGGTGTTAATGTTAGTTTGTTCTATCTTTAGCCGGCTAAACTTAAGTGTAACCACAGGCCCGTGGCTAAAAATGTCGGGGTGGGTAGATTTGGTTAGCGCCGGGCCGGTGGAGGGCTTGAGGGGCCCGCACAGTGCCAGAAAACACTCGCCCTGTTCCTTACATGTATTATAGTAACCAAATCTACCCACCCCGACTCAGGGCAGAAAGCTGGTGGCTAGGTTAGGTTAGGTTAGAACTCTTAAGACCCGCACGAGCCGAGCGAGCGCAGCGAGCGTGCTGCGGCAGCAGCCGGCGAAGTGCCAGAAAACACTCGCCCTGTTCCTTACATGTATTATAGTAACCAAATCTACCCACCCCGACATTTTTAGCCACGGGCCTGCGGTTACACTTAAGTTTAGCCGGCTAAAGATAGAACAAACTAACATTAACACCTCGTCGAAAATAAACCTAAGTTTAGCCGGCTAATCTTAAGTTTATGTTCTCACCTACCTTTAGCCGTAATAACATATATAAAAATGAATCGCAAAATATGTTGGTAAGCGCATAACTCGAGAACGGCTGAACCGATTTCGATAATTCTTTTTTTATTATATTCGTTGAAGTACGAGGATGGTTTTTATGTAGAGAAAACGTAAATAAGTACCACGGGCGAAGCCGGGGCGGACCGCTAGTTCATTATATTAATTTATTGTAACTACGATAAATCGTAAATGATATGATATTAAACGTTTATAAAAATAATATTGATTATGGACATTGCAGTAATTAAATTCGATTAACTCCACAGGTTACCAAAACTCAATCCTAGTGGATCATTCCGGCCGGCCGCTGCAGAACCCTAACGCATTTGGTGCCCAAGTCGCTCCCTACCCGTTTGTGTATCAAAATCCTTACCAGTAAGTTACTTTTTTATTTTATTTTAAAACTTAAGAGTATAGCCTAAGTTTATGTTGAATTTATACTATGTTTTAACATTACGAGATTAATACATATAAAGACCTCTAGTTTTAATCCTTAAATAAACTGATATTTATCATTGATTATTATTATTAAAGTGGTCGGTTGCCTTTGCTTCGTATGCCCTTCCTGAATAATTTAGCTTTCTGGTAGTAAAAAAAACATTCATTTTCTGATCAGTAGATTACCGCTACGAACAATCGAAGATCCGATCGGTACTTCCGAAGATTATATCAAATAATATTATACAATTTATACAATAATAATGACAATAATTTCAGACCAATTCATGCGGGGTACAGTTTGAACCAGTTAGTTCTACAACATCAACCTCAAATAGAGCCTGAAGAAAAAGCTAATGGTAAGGTAAGCTGTTACTTTAGACGTTATAATGAACAATAGTATAAGTATAATTCAAAAGTATTATAAATGTGTATTCGTCCTGAATATTATGTTAAATCTCTACATTAAAAAATTGGTAAAAGCATATTTTTTTTCTAATAATACAATAACTAGAGGAACACTAAATAAATGTATGGCAAATTGTTTCAGTCTTAAAAATAAAGTTAAGATACGTTTTTACGAGAGCAAAAAATTAAAAAATCTGAGATTTATATTCTTACAGTTCAAACATACACATACAATTATTACCTGCAAAATTCCAAATACTCTCTCCATAAAATATATGGTTTATCGTAACATGCATTTTGCTCACAGAAGCACAAATTAAACATTTTAAATGAAGTATGTTTCACAGAAATCACTTAAACACATTTACAAGCAACTATATATAATTTACGAGAATAGCACTTAATTAGTGTCATCTATAAGGAAAATATCTCAGTAACTATTTGCAGGGAAACCCTGCGGGATGATGTTATAGCAAGCAAGAAGCTTTGAGACGTCAAATAAGAAAAAGTCTTTAATTATAGCCCCTTGGCAAATTGCATATCTGATTGAATGTAACGAGTATTCAGCTCATAAAATGTAAAGGAATAAAATTGTTACTATAATAATATTCTAGTGTAATTTTAGCTTGTCAGTTTGTTCTTTGTAAGATATTAATTTCTATTTTAAAAGTAACCTAGATAATATTAAAACCGCATTGTACTTCTTGCTTTATTAGCGACAAGTAGGTACAATGCTTTTTTTTATCCAGATTTTCTGACTAATACTATACCGTCAGAAAATCTGGATAAAAAAACCTATATTCCTCGGTAATGATATCGCACTCTAATCGTATTATATTTTTAGGCGGAGGGGGTTATATATTGACCCCATAATTCTTAGCAAAATTAAAAACTTTACTTCTTTATAATGTAACTCTACTTTCTCTATATTGATATCATTAAAATAGAATTGCTATCTACCATTTATTAATCAATTATTATAATATAGGTACTGTTTATTTTCAGAGCAATCAAATTCAGAGCAAAAATCGGCCAAGCAAGTGAATGCGGAACAGAAAGAAAATGTCGACTCTAGTAACGTTCGACCATTGAAAAATCAAAGAAATTGAAGTAGTAATATTTATAATGCATAATTTAAGATTTTGAAGCCTTCAAAAAAATATTTTTGTAAGTTTCAAACCTTTGCCACGAACTAAACAGAATTTTTGGTTAGGGAGCCAGGTGCAAATTTGGTTAACTATTTCCTCTCAAGAGATAATTCGTCAGACGCATGAGAGTATAGTATTATAAAGCCTCGTGAACGTCAGCTGGCGCTCGGTTGGGGGGGTGCCTCCCACGCACATAGGAAAAAAAATACATTTATTCATTCATTTCCTCTCAGCTAAAAATTTGTCAAATTGTAGCTAACCCAATATCTCAACGAAAAAAAATAGTCAGCTGGTTACAACATGGTGTATTATACGTCAGCTGGTGTCTCGAACATGAAAGTTAAATTTAAAGAAAAATTTATTTTCCGTTATTTCCTCTCAAACAAAAATTTACCTGATGATAGCTTATATGTAACTGTGGATAAATATATATGTCAGCTGGCTGTATCTTGGTGGAAAAACCGTCAGCTGATACGGGAGGCTACAACCGCTCTTCCCCCCAACCGAGCTCCAGCTGACGTTCACGAGGCTTCATAATACTATACTTTGATGCATTTTACTAATTACCGCTTGAGAGGAACTTGGTCATAAAATCTGCTGCTGGCTCCCGGACCATTTGGTTTATTTTGCGAAATTCGATCCATTTTGTTTTTGAACTGCAAGGGTACCTAATTAAATAAACAGTATTTTTATAATTATAAATTGTTTTATTTTCTCACCCCCTTTATTACTGGAAAGATTTACAATAATACGTAAAAAAAAAATAATTTTCTCTTAAAATTTAAACCAATTTGCAGTGAATACAGTCAGCTAAAAATATTAGAAACACTTTCCCCTCTTGGTATTAAACCTAAGTGATTTTTTATAAGAAATACAAAATATTCGAACTTATATGGTTTTATATTATATTGTCTAATTAACTTTAAAGATTCTTTATCAGTAAATTCTACCACAAGTTCTGAAAGTTGTTTGAACAGAAAACTAGTAAGAAACAAAGTTGAAAATTACATTAATTGGCTATCAAACTATCATCTTTTTATAGCAATTTAATCTAAACAGCTTTTATACAGAATTAAATTTACTTTCATACAAGTGACTGACTTCATGCAGAAATATATTATGTACTAGCTTTCCTCCCGCGGCTTCGCCCGCGTTTTCAAAGAAAAACCCGTTCCCATAGGATTTCCGGGATTAAATCTATCCTATATCCTTTCTTGGGTATCAAAATATCTCCATACCAAATTTTATGAAAATTGGTTCAGTAGTTTAGGCGTGATTGAGTAACAGACAGACAGAGTTACTTTCGCATTTATAATATTAGTATGGATTGGATGGATAAAAAAAATTGAGGGGTGTCAAGGGATGGATCGGATGGAATGAAGTTTTAAGTTAGAGAGACACAGACAGAGGAACAAGTGCACGGCTTACAACTATAGCAAAAAGTGTCGTTACAACTTTTCGTCTCAATTTTTTCCGTCTAGCCTTCGTTCCAATAATAAATATAAACTTATTGAAAAAGTGACAAATTAAAATATGCACTTTTTCACTTTTCTTTACTCCAGACATTATTTTTTTCAAATATTTTTCACACCAATATCCAACACATTCATGCATGATATTATATATCTTTCAAAATATAAAAAATGATAAACCTGGCTTCTAATCTTCGAAGTGCAATGCACCCGACACAATCTAAATAACTGCTAGACTAACCTTCAGATATATTAGGCGGATTGTACAAGATGAGTTTATATCAGCTAACATATTCATTGTGTGACTCTTAGGTCAAAAATACTAAAATCTTCTTCAGAGTTTTTTCTCTTACAACCCTTTAAACGTTAACATTTTATTTGGATTAGTTTTGCAATCGCGGAGTACCTATAATTATAATTTCTTATATTTTATTGATCGGAGTTAAGTCAGATTTTTATAAGTAAAGAATATGTATACGTTCAAAAACTAATGACTACACAAATTAAAAAAAAATGCATTTTTTGGAAAAGATCTGCATCACATTCACACGATAATTTCTTAACAATTTAAACATTTATAAATGCAATGCTACCTATGTTATGTTCATCTATTATCTATACTATTATAAAGAGGAAAAGTTTGTATGTATGTATAGGTTTTCACGCATAAACTACTGGACCGATTTCAAAAATTCTTTCACCATTAGAAAGCTGCATCTTCACTAAGCAACATTGAACATAGGCTATATTGGATCTATTGTCTGTGCTATATTGCATTTTCCAAAAAATTAGAGATCCTTACCAAAAATGCAATAATGTATTTATTTCCTTAATAAAAATTCTGTCATCGCGTGCACTGTGGAATCTATTCCTTGAAGTACGAGGATGGTTCTTATGAAAAAAACGTAAACATCTAGGTACCACGGACGAAGCCGGGGCGGACCGCTAGTTTAATATAAATAAATTAATTAACAAATTCCAATATATGCGTATGTAATGTTTACTTTTCCTCCCATAAAAACATTTACTTTTTACAAAACCCAACGTTAACAAAAAGCCTAAAATAGAAAGCAAACGATCCGGTCCCTACCAGTTACTATCTTATTGCATCTCACTTAGGTCTTATCGTATATAACAATGTCTATACCACCTAACAATTTGTACAACTATCTTATAAATGCTTGAGCTGCATGTAAAATATGTTGAAGAAAGGAGTTTAACAAAACTATAGGTATTTTTAGGTTATTCAAATTAGGTTTCACAGTGCATTATAATCTATATTGTCATTCCTATACACACTTTGTTAGAAATGAATAGTATCAAAAATTACTTATTGTAACTAAAAGAAAATTCGACCTGTTTATTTTGAACCTGTCCCATTTTCGAATCCATCATAATTTGTACAATCACTACTCACTACATAGTATAAAACAAAGTCGCTTTCTGTGTCCTTATTTCCCTATGTCCCTTTGTATGCTTAAATCTTTAAAACTACGCAACGGATTTTGATGCGGTTTTTTTTAATATATAGAGTGATTCAAGAGGAAGGTTTAAGTATATAATTTATTCAGTTTTAGACAAAGCGGGCGAAGCCGCGGGCGGTAAGCTAGTTACATATATAATAAGTACACAAACGAATGATCAAATTTCATAAATGTTCGTTGATTGATTTCAAAAGAAGATGGAGTCGCATAATTGCGTCCTTATCACACGAAAGTTAATCAAGATGATATAGGAAGTTATCCCTTACATCAAGGTACCCTATTTTCATAATAAATCAGATATTAACCATATTTCCTCAATAAACGTTATCAAATGTTATCTTGAAATATTTACACCGTGTTGACCGACAACCGTTACTATAAAACCTTCTGTACAGCCTTAAATGGTGACTAACGGGCATCTTCCTGCATGATTGACTTACTGATAAATAATAATATAGACCGTATCCCTATAGACATAAGGACCATTTTATGCGGGTAGTTGCATAAATTATGCTCATGATTGAGAATTCATTGGTATCAGTAATAGAAATTGCTAGTTAAGACTTATTCGATTAATTGGTGATGAGATTATTGAAGTGGAACTATTAAACTGTTTGCTATGTAAATATAAATTGTGAATATATTAAGCTTCCTTGTTGGTCTCTGGTCTGTAGGTCTGGATTCAATGCAACAACGATGGTTACAAAGCTTAGCTGTATGAAATTTTGTATAACTGTAAATGTTTAAGAACATAGAGCTAGGCTCTATGTTTTTAAACATTTTTCATTAAAACCTTTACCACTGCTCGGCATTTACTTAGTTCTTCACTTGGAGGAAATTCTTCAGCATTACTCTTTAATTTGTTAATACCCCAATATCATAATACTGCCTGCAATCACCTCTATTTTCAACTATGTATAAGCCAAATAATAGAAATAAACAGGTAATAATTCCTATAATCTTTTAAAACCCATATCGAGACCTTATTTATTTATAGTCGAAGCTATTATAAACAACATTTTCGAAAAACTGATCAACTTAAACACAATTAAAATAATTTTTGCACTAAAACATATTATTCTTATTACTTAATCCAGTCAAATAATTAATTCAATGCATTCTTGAAAGTGAATCCAAAACATTACTACATTATAACAAATACAGTACCAGCAATTAATTATAACAAATTTAAAATGCATGAAATAATATCTTTCTATCGACTGCTTTCACAAACCGATGCAAGTAATGCAGTTCTGCCAATTTGTAAAACCGACAGTGTCCCATTTAACGCCAATCTCCGCAATCATGTCCGACAATAAAACAAACCAATTACCATATTTATCCTTACAAGCTCCGTGACCTTGTTACTGCATCATTATATACGCATTTATCATGCATGATTGATAGCTGTAAATATAATTATATAACCACCAATTTTCGTCCACCAAATTGAACCTTATCCGTTCAGATATAAGGAATTAAATTAGCCTCAAATCGCAATGCAGCTTTATATCGACTCCCTATCAGAGTTGTCCAGCGAAGCGTGACCTCCTCAAAACAATGCTAAACATAATCCGCAAAGGTAAACAAAACTAGCGTGTCTCCACGACAGACCAATTTGTTTTGGGATGCAATTATGTTGACTCACTCGAATTAAGATAGCGCTTTCCAAACGAAAGGTGTCGGCCAATTATCGTCCGCTCGTTGAGGCAATTATAATCTTTTTGCTGAAGCCCCGTTACCTGAGCTTAGATGCTCGGCAAAAACGCAGCGGTCGCAGTCTGAGGGCCCACATTGCGCCGGGTGGACGTCATGTCTCCACGATTCGTTATCGCCTTACTGGTTATAGTCTGCCTCTCGAGGGCAGCAGCCAGGCCGGTGCGGAGGACTCTGAACTTCAATATGTTCGTGCTGAAGCCGCGGCAGGATGAGCCGGAGCGTTCTATACTCGCTACAGAAGGGCTGTCGCGATTCGGTCCTATTTTGGAGTATTTGGTCCAACGAGTTCAAGGCCTGATGTCGGTAAGGTTGCCACCCGACGCTGAATATTATTCTGAAGCGCCAGTGGACGCGGATAATGAAGTCGATGTGCAAGAGTCGAGGATGCCGGGAGTCCCCGGCGTGGTTGTGAGACCGTCCCGGACAAAACCGGGGACATATGAAGTGGAAATTGACGTGGTGGTCGACGATGGGAAACCCACGATGGAAGATACACAGTGAATTTACGTGATAAGCCCGCATTTAACTAACGATTGTATTTTTATTCTTGCCATAATTTAAGACGATTAAATTATTTTTTTTATAATGTTTTTAATTTTATTTTAAAAATCTTTTTGCAATCAAACTTTCTTAAGACTTTTAAAGGCACTTCTTAGCAACTGTTTAATTGATATTTAACTCAAAACTAAATTAAGGTATAACATGTAAATTTTTGCCCATGATTCAAAGAAAATCAATCATTCAAATATAAAATCGTATTTTAGGTGAATCCTAGAAAAAATTGCACCTAAAAATACTTTACCTGCTTATTAAGTTGACATTTTTATTTATCTTTTACACAGCATTCATTGATTTACTATAAATTTTGAAATAGACATACCTATAGTTTTGTTATAGTACAATTTCCTATCATAATAAACAACCTTCTTATAACGCATTTTCATTCCACACAATAAGCTTTTACATTATTATTACGATTACAGTATTGACTTTCTTGATGCCAATGTGAAGGGATAATCGAATGTATTTAATATTTTTCTGCATATTTTGGAAAAAATTTATGAAATCCTTTCAATTTAATGTTTTTTTTAATTAACTCTACATTAACTAATGAAATGTTTAAATATTAAAACAAGACACTACTGAGAGACAATAATGAAGTGCGAAAGATACATAATTATATTTTTCCGACCATATAAACATACAAACAAGTTTACATCAAAAATGTATATATATAATGTAATAAAACCCTGCGCTAATTAGTAATAATTTATATATTATTATTTACTAATAAATAAATAAAAATAACAAGTTTGCAAAACTGTTTTTGTTTTCATAAAATATAGTCTTAACGAGTTTTTTACTACAGTACCTAGCTAGGTACTATTAATCTTAGAGGGACATTTTTATCCCTCAACATAATGATACTTTTTAATGATACAGTCATTAGTAAGCAGTTCTAATCAAAATTCCAAGATGGTGTTTTTATAAAGATGCTTCAAATAATTTTTATAAGAATACAGGATTGTTGTATGTAAATGGCTTATTTATGCTCTCCAACGATATTAATAACATTTGTAATCTTTATATATAAAAATGAATCGCAAAATGTGTTGGTAAGCGCATAACTCGAGAACGGCTGAACCGATTTCGATAATTCTTTTTTTATTATATTCCTTGAAGTACGAGGATGGTTTTTATGTAGAGAAGACGTAAATATGTACCACGGGCGAAGCCGGGGCGGACCGCTAGTGAAGAATATAAACGACGTATATACTAGTAAAACAAAATATATAAAGGCAATTTAATGCTGTTTATATTACATTTTTTAATCTGATAATTTATGAACTGCCGAAATATCTACAGACTTAGTTTAAAGCTTTCATAGTAATTTAATAAGAACTCGATATAAATTCAAGCAATCTAGAAATGTAGCGCTTCGTTTCTTTTCCAATACAGTTAAGTAATATGTAGTAATTAGTATCCAAAACTTATTTTTTATGATATTAGTATTTCAATGGTTTCCTATCCTCACAATTAATTTTAAATCCATACATCTATTCGTCGTACTAGGATTTTAGAAATGTAACTAAGCTTTCCTAAAAACATTTGAAGTGTTAGTAATTACTCATTATGTCGGTTTGGAAACGTTTTTTACAAAATTACCAGCTTCATACAATTATCTCACAGAAACATTGTCATCGACGTATAACCCCAAAACAAATATATCCTACTATCCTATCCTACTAATATTATAAATGCGAAAGTTTGTGAGTTTTTTATTCTTTCACGCAAATACTACAGAACCGATAATAATGAAATTTAGCACACATATATACAGGGTAACTTGGATAACACATAGGATAGGTTTCATCTCGGAAATCCCACGGGAACGGAAACTATAAGGGAACTTTTCTTTGAAAACGCGGGCGAAGCCGCGGGCGGAAAGCTAGTATATCATACATTGTTAATTTTTGTGTACGATATTTCCTATAGAATGTTTCCTAATAGACAACAGGCATGATTATTACAAACATAAGATTTCCAATCCAGCCAAATCTTTAATTTTCATCCATCATTCCTTTCGCCAGACTCTGTAACTGAAACGCTATTTCTGATTTAAATTAACCGTAATGATAACACTGTCAGTACTATAACTAGACCTGTCAAAACCTAAACGCCTACACAATTACGCATTAAGGTATATCTAGCTCAACGAGCATTATTAACACAGATGCCTCAATGTCTGCCTATGCATTTTAGACTGTGGGCACAATGCAAGCGATAGCGATTTTATATTGCTATTCATTTCTCTTAGAGGTTTATAATTTGAGTTATGAAACTTTAAAGCCCCGTTTTATAACATCTATATAAGTGTTAAAATCAAATACAACAAAATTGAATAAAAATATTAAGGACTAGCGGTCCGCCCCGGCTTCGCCCGTGGTACATATTTACGTTTTCTCTACATAAAAACCATCCTCGTACTTCAAGGAATATAATAAAAAAAGAATTATCGAAATCGGTTCAGCCGTTCTCGAGTTATGCGCTTACCAACACATTTTGCGATTCATTTTTATATATAAGAGATAAGCTGTGTTAATAAAATAGTTAACAACTTTGCAACTTTGTCAAACAGCTGTTGCTTCATTGTATAAATAGGGGGCTCTAGATGTACTTTAAAATGTTTATAATTAGCAAATTAAAAAAAAAAAGTGTGTGCGTGTAACCTTTACGCGCGATTGAAGTAAAACTTCTTTGGCGTTGACGCCATATATCACTGAAATGATTAAATATTAACTTAAATAAATAAATATTATATTATAATTTAATTATATTTATTATTCATGTGCTTTACAAAGATTATTTAAATGTTATATTAATATTATTCATTCGAAACAGGTAATTGAATGTCATCATAATTTCTTACGTACGAAATTATAGGTTTGTGGTAACTATAATGTGAAACATAAATTTTACTCTCTAAATTTGCTACTTTTCTTGAAAATACAGCATCTATCGTTGTACCGAAACGCGTTGTTGAATGAAGTCGAGAAGTATTCATAGATAAATCAAATTTTTCTTCTAAAAAATCAATTAACGGCTGAGATTCCTGAGAGCGAAAATTAACATTAAAATCTCCAGTTAGAATCATCGATAATTACTATTTAAGGTTGATGTTCCGACCGTCCCTCCATACATTTTTGATTACCTCTAAACACTTAACACAGACACTATTTCTTTAAAACTAATCATTTTATCACTTCTCTATAATGAAATGTGTGCGCGTTCGACCTTTTTAATCAATAATTTACAATATTTACTTAGAAAAACAACAGTAAAATACCGGAAAAATTTGACACTTCTACAGTAGTGTGCGTGACTTTTGCCAAGCGAAACACGACATAAAGCACGACATCTAGCGCATAGACTATATACTTATTACAGATCTAGCGCGTCAATGTCTAAACGAAAGGCGATGTTTAGACATTGACGCGCTAGATGTCGTGCATTCGCGTTCGTTATCTTATGCATAATGAGCATAATTCTAATAAATCAAAGTTCTGTGTAAAAATTGAGTAATTTCATTTCCAATCGTTCAAAGAAAATAACAATAAAATAAAATAAAACTA
Organism: Colias eurytheme; assembly: GCF_061535395.1. Taxonomy (NCBI): domain Eukaryota; kingdom Metazoa; phylum Arthropoda; class Insecta; order Lepidoptera; family Pieridae; genus Colias; species Colias eurytheme. The sequence goes on from NC_142990.1 coordinate 11,748,552, forward strand.
ATGACCTTAGAAACTATGTTTTTTTTATTTATTACTCATTATTGTTCGTCCGTCGTAGGTCTGTAAACTGTATTGTACACTGAAGGTAAATGGTACTGTAGGTACTTTAGTTCGGCGTCGTCGCTCGTCGGCTTGATATAAAATTACATTCTTGATTTCATTGACACGCGCTATGATTTGCGCGCGGAATTTCTTGTGTTGTGAATTTATTTTTGTATGCTATGCATTTTAATTGATTCAAATTGCAATGTTTCTCTAGTATGCATTTGAGACTATATTGTAAATTGTAATAATTGATCGTGGGTATAGTAATTAATTATTCTAATAACGCAATTAGTAATATATGTATTTTCGGTGGGATTCAAAACAAAAAATTGGCCCGTTATTTTTATGAAATTTCACCACATTGCAAATCACATCAATCATAGTTCATACACATGTATGACGAAAGTGATTAGTATTGTGGCTAACATTGACTCATCAGTTCATCACTGAAACCAGTGATAAATCAGTACCTATATCATATTGTGTTTGAATATTTTTAAACAATGATATAAGTATACAATTATTATAAATCGGTAAACTATCAAAGTAACCACAAACTTGCAAACATTGGTAAAATGTCCAGTAGTTTATGAGCCTATTCATTACAATCAAACAAACAAACAAAGTTTTCCTCTTTATAATATTAGTGTAGACAAACACTATGAATACGATCACGAATGCAAATTCGGGGATTTTCTAATTATTGCTAAATAATAATTGAATTCGTTTTGAAATACTCTATAATTTTTAGTGTATAAATAGACATTTATAATGTGGTGCTCATTTTTTTTGTACTGCTAACGCTATTGTAGGTACCTATTTTCGTTGTTTTATTTCAAGTGAACACGGCCATACAATTTTGTCACGAGCCGCCTATGATTGTAGGTACTTTTGTTAGGCTCCTTCGTCGTCCGCGTCGGCTCGAAAGTTCTTGATTTCATTGTCACGCGCTATGATTTGCGCGCGGATTTTCTTGTGTTGTGAATTTATTTTTGTATTATTATTATTTTTTATTTATTTTTTTTATTTTATTGATTCAAATAAAATATTTCACTAGTATGCATTTGAGACTATATTGTATTATGTATAATTTATCGTAGGTATAGTTATTCTTATAACGCAGTTATATTTTCGGTGGGACAATTTGACCCGTGATTTTTCTGAAATATCACCACGTTGCAAATCACATCAATCATACACACGTATGACGAAAGTATAGTGGCTATAATTGACTCATCAGTTCATCACTGAAACCAGTGATAAATCAGTACATATATCATATTTTATTGTGTTTGAATATTTTTTAAACAACGATATATACAATATTATTATAAATCGGTAAACTACCAAAGTACTTCCGAATTTTCAGACAGACAAACAAGTAGTTTGAACACGCAGTTTTCTTATACTAGTAGCAAAAATCAAAACCATAATATTATGTTTCCCTACTATATTTTACTAAAAGTCGAGTGCGTCGAAATCGTAAATAATAATATGTTTTTCACCTTCCTGGTTATTTTCCCATAGTAAATAGTGTTTTAGGTTTGTTGTTGTAGGTAGGAATAATAATAATTATTCTTACATGTTGGTTATGAAATGTATATTGAAATAATTTACTTTTACAAATCATTAGTGATATAAGTTTTGAGTGAAAATGCTTGGATCAGCAGGTACTTCAAATACATGTTTTGATAAAAAAAACAATAGTGTAATAAAATAAAACTGCGTTTTATTGTAATCAATGTTGACAATTTTAAATTCCAAAATTATTGATCAATAAAATAGTTTACACCAACAAATATAACTTTTATTTTTATAACAATCGTTCATAACTTCATAATATAAACCGTAGCAGGTGGCGTTTTGAAGTTCTGTCTACTCATACAGAAAAATGGAAAACTTGTTTTTTTTGTAAACAATTTATTACTCATGTTGTTTGGCAACTCGAAGCGTGGTCGTCCGTCGTAGGTACTTTTGTTCGGCGTCGCGTCGTCGTCCGCGTCGGCTTGATATAAAACATTCTTGATTTCATTGACACGCGCTATGATTTGCGCGCGGAATTTCTTGTGTTGTGAATTTATTTTTGTATGCTATGCATTTTAATTGAATCAAATTGCAATATTTCTCTAGTATGCATTTGAGACTATATTGTAATAATTGATCGTGGGTAGGTATAGTAATTAATTATTCTAATAACGCAATTATATTTTCGGTGGGATTCAAAACAAAAAATTGGCCCGTGATTTTTATGAAATTTCACCACATTGCAAATTATATATTATACAATTACAATTACAATTATTATAAATCGGTAAACTATCAAAGTAATTACAAACTTGCAAAATATGCTTTTCCGAATTTTCAGACAGACACACAATTTTATTAGTTTGTTTTAGCAAAGTAGGTACCTATACCTATACGCTTACGTCGCGCGTCGCGTCGCGTCGTCGAAAACGGTGCGCCCAGAAACAAACATACCTAATTCAGTTACAATCCTTTTTTTGTTCCGTAATTTATTGTATTTATTCTAATACGATTTTTTTTATTCGTCGGCCAGTTCTACTAGGTATAAAAAGATAAAATTGAAATATAATTATTGTAGCGACAGCCATATTATGTTACTATGTTTTCGTAAATATGTTTTTCACCTTCCTGGTTATTTTCACATAATCTTATTATAATATTCTTATATATAAAAATGAATCGCAAAATGTGTTGGTAAGCGCATAACTCGAGAACGGCTGAACCGATTTCGATCATTCTTTTTTTATTATATTCCTTGAAGTACGAGGATGGTTTTTATGTAGAGAAAACGTAAATATTATGTACCACGGGCGAAGCCGGGGCGGACCGCTAGTATATATATATAAATGAATCGCAAAATGTGTTGGTAAGCGCATAACTCGAGAACGGCTGAACCGATTTCGATAATTCTTTTTTTATTATATTCCTTGAAGTATGAGGATGGTTCTTATGTAGAGAAAACGTAAACATGTACCACGGGCGAAGCCGGGGCGGACCGCTAGTCTTATATATAAAAATGAATCGCAAAATGTGTTGGTAAGCGCATAACTCGAGAACGGCTGAACCGATTTCGATAATTCTTTTTTTATTATATCCCTTGAAGTACGAGGATGGTTCTTATAGCTAGAGAGCTAGTTAGTTTAGTTTTAGTGCAGTGGCAGTGTAAATGTTGTTGTTGAGGTTATGTAAATTTAACACTTTAGTTAACTACCAAGATATAAAGAAATGAGGATAGGACACAATAACTATTGGTTGAGGTATTTATAAACTCATAATATACTTTTAAAAAAATCACGTTTTAATAAATTTCTAGAATTAAATTAGAACAGCTGATTCAAAATAGCCTAAAAAATCTTAATAATAATAATTACGCTTCACAGCAAGAAGAAATGTACCATATGTACCCGCACAAAGTCGATATTGTGTTGCCTACCGTTCGACTCAATGGCTAGGGTTGTAACTACCTTTAATAATTATTACCAAACTAATAAACCGAGTGATGCGAAATAACCATAATTCTTTTAGAGTTTGATAAAATGATCAGGCAGGTATTTTCTTTAATCCTCTGAATTCTCGGTTACTAAATTGTATCGTTGAAATTATTCTTAATCGCGTAAATTTAATAAATAATCATATGGAAAACACTTTTCATTTGTTTTTTTACTTTCACGCCCAACTACTATACAATAATTACGTTGTTTCGGTATTTTGACGAGAAAACGCAGGAAACATCCGTTGTATCATTTTAGATAGATTGTATATTTTGTATCTGTAGAATTGAAATCAAAGCTATGTATATGTTGTCTCCATTCTTTTCTTATCGGATTGTTGATCCCAATGCGAATGCGTCACATTTTATAAAAGACAATTAAGAACATCAAAAATAAAGTGATACGTAAATATTTCACAGTGCAATATATTATGTAATTAATAATAATTATATATTTATGAAAAAATAATTACATCAGATTTAATAATAGCAATTGTTTTGAATGTACATAATATGAATAAATGATTACATCATAATAGTAATAATCACAATTGTTTTATTTCCCATTTGTTGCAACCCTAGCATATTTTCATGTAGCAGCAGAAGTACCTACACTGGCGGCGCGGCCGCGGCATCGTGCGACATCAAAGGCATTGCCTTACTAGGTAAGTTTATAATGACTCATTTCTTTTATTATATAATTTACGTTTTACTTTTACAGAATCCGATTCAATGGATTATGAAGACGAGTCACACAACGCCATACGATAGTGATGATGAATGAACATTTCAATAAATGCATGCGTGTTTTTTTATGTTGTTTTGTAATTATTGTTAATTGTTTCTTAAATAAAGAAATAAACTAAATATTTAAATGATGATTTGTTATTTGCAACACAACTTTATATTTGAGATTCTTTACAAATGTATATTTAGTTTTGTATCATCAAATTTATAAATTTTATTCCATAGTTTTCAAAATTAAATGTAAATGACCATAAAAACATTAATAAAGTAAATCATTGATGTAAGGTCAGGGAACGTAATACATATATACATCTGACCATGTAGAAGCTAAGTCTTGTTGACTGCTGAAGTCTGTAAAGTTTTGTTGTCTGCTGAAGTCTGTACGCAATGAAAATGTCTGCCGTTTCGAAAATAAGTTTTTAAGACCCTAATAAATAAAATATATGAATGGCAGATCTGGTCAAATACTTTCAAAATTGTATTTTTTTCAGCACTTTCATAAGTGTCTGCCAGAATGTTATCCGCGTGATAATGGTCTGCCATTGTTATTTTCCGATAGTAATAATAATCTATTTTCAAATATCAAAATGGCAGACGTGGTCAAATGGTTTCAAAGTTCGCCAAAAATTTCCACCTGTCTTACCTAAGCGCGCGCCCCGTCCACCACTCTGGGCTTAGTGACTCCTCATCTCATGTATAGTAGGTATAGGGGAATCAACACACAAAAATCCAGGTCTGGTCAAATACATACAGGTAGCTTTGCGCTAGCTCTCTAGCTATTACTTCTTATGGAGAGAAAACGTAAACATGTACCACGGGCGAAGCCGGGGCGGACCGCTAGTAAATAATAAAATAATAAATAGTGTATTAGATTTGTTATTGTATCTTGTATACCTACGAATAATTATTCTTACGTCTTGTTGGGAAATGTTCAAATACCTACCTATTGAAATAATTTACTGTTACAAATCATTAGTGTTATTAGTTTTGAGTGAATAGGCATGGATCAGAAATTCAGAATATAATATGCTACTAACTACTCAAATACATACATGTTTACACAACAAACACCACTGACCTCTATAACTATAAGTTATAGAGGTCAGTGACCGTCAGTGACAAACACTATGGATACCTACGCTCGCGAATGCAAATTCGGTGATTTACTAATTATTGATACCTAGTCATTGAATTCGTTTTGAAATAGCCTGTACTTTGTAATTTTTAGTGTTATAGACATTTATAAAATGTGGTGCTCATTTTTTTGTAATAAATCATCCCGAACGCTATTGTATTTTCGTTGTTTTATTTCAAGTGAACACCTATACAATTTTGTCACGAGCCGCCTCTGGCCTCTGGGTGAAATAAACAAGTCAAATGATTTTTGTTCTAATTGTATTTTGGTAGTAGTTTGTTTAGAATTTACATTACCATTGTTTAATTTTTATTTTGTATTTGCAGTAAAATAAAAAGATGAAAAACTTCATTAGGTATATTGTACGACACCTCACTCTGAATCGCGCTAGCGAAATTTTTTCGTTATAGAGCACATATACAACTTTCGGACAATCTTCATTGAGGCCGGCCGGCAAATCGAGTATGTCGAGAAACTTCACTTATTCGATGGAGGTATTCTACCTTCCTTCCTCCACAGTTGTGGGACCCCGACGTGCATTGAACACGCAGCTTTCTGATACTAGTAGCTAATATCAAAACCACAGATATGTCTGTGATCAAAACCATAATAATATTTTTACCTATTATTTTACTAAAAGTCGAGTGCATCGAAATCGTAAATATGTTTTTCACCTTCCTGGTTTTTTTTCCATAGTAAATAGTGTTTTTGATTTGTTGTTGTATGAATAATTATTCTTACTTGTTGGTTATGAAATGTATTTTGAAATAATTTACTTTTACAAATCATTAGTGATATTAGTTTTGAGTGAAAATGCTTGGATCAGCATAATATCATATTTGCTACTTCAAATACATGTTTTGATAAAAAAAAAACAATAGTGTAATGTAGGTAATAAAATAAAACTGCGTTTTATTGTAGGTAATCAATTTTGACATTATTTATTTCCCAAAATTACAATAAAATAGTTTACGCCAACAAATATAACTTTTATTTTTATAACAATCCTACTTCCTACTAATGCGAAAGTTCATACATGTTTCAAAAGAAAAACTTTTACTTTTACTATTATTTCAATTTATCCGGTTTAATTAAGACTTAATATTGATACATATGATCATTATAAATACAAATAGGAATTAACAATATAACGAATACGTGGCACAACTAAAATTTTACCGATACCACCCGTGGTCATTCTCCTTTGTGGGTCATTTGTAACAGGATGGCGGTTCTACAGCGAAACAAGAAAAATGATGGTCAGAACGCTGATACCGGATACCTTAAGATACTGTAATATAAAATATTACTAGATTAGATAAAATATTATAGGTAGTATCTTCACCGTGTGTGACGCGCTTTACATTCACGCCATCTAGAGTTAAATCTTTATCATTTTTGTATACGTCTGTGTGTGTAAACGACCCTGTATGCAATGACAGATGTTAAAACGCATAATTTTACCGAATTGGGTGGATTTTAAGGCAATGATATAACATATTTCAATAAAATATAATATTCAGTAACCGCCATGACTATTCCTAGGTTTGATGACTATTCCAATTACGCAAAAACTCAAATAAACTAGAAATGTAGAATTCAGCGCCATCTAGCGGGATATTGGCTGGGAACAGATCGTTGCAATCACCTTAAAAGTCGAGAACCTTCAATTGTGAAGTGAAGTAATTGCTGATGAATAAATTTTATGATATTTGTCAGGCTAGTATTTGTAGAAATATAAATAACAACGATAATCACAGGTTGGTCATTCGTATTAACACATCGAACCAAGACGATGTCACCAATTTGTGAAACCTCATCGGAAATTTGTGATAATATAGTTGGTGAAATATTTTGAATTGGTGTTACATTGTTCAGTGTATCTGTAGATGAATGATATACAGCTACTCCACCAGCAGTTGAGTTGGGTCGTTTGTATTGGGTAACGCAATAAAAATTTTCAATAAGAATTTGTTCGTCATTTTTCATCCAAGTTTCGGAAAATAACAGCAATGTGGACCTTTTTAATACTTTATCATTCAGATCAGAAACATGAGCACGTAAACTTTGGCAGTTGAAGGAAAATAGTGTAATGTTACTCTCATTTACAAGGTTATATAATTCTTCCTGTTGTGTTATTAGGCGAGAATTTGAAAGTCTTTCAAATTCACACTGTAAATCAACTATTCCCCCTGGACGCTTTCTTCCATGATAAAATTTGTTGTCATCGGTGTTTGAGACAATGAACAATCCATTTATATCAGTTACTCGTGATAATGCTACATATAACAGCTGCTGACTGTGACTTTTATTGTATTCATAAACGATTTGATCAAAAGTACCACCTTGAGACTTATGTATTGTAAGCGCACAAGCAGATACTAATGGAAAGTGATTTCTCTTTGCAAATATTGTCTTATTTCTATTCATTGGTACAGATGACGATCTTCGTAAAATTGGGACTGCTGTTCTACTAATGTTTAGAGTTTGAATATGATGGGCAGCTTTTTTCCTAATTTTCTCTCCTATCTTACCAGGAAACTCAAGCCATAAGCGTATGATGTTATCACTGTCATCACGTTCAATATACACTAACTTTCCAACACAACCGTTGGCTAAGCCATCAGATACATCAATATTGGTTGTAATAATGTAAAATTTGTTAAGAACTAATATGATTTCATAAGGCGATCCTCCTGTATCAATAACTGACATTTTATGAAATTGTTGGCGTACATATGCTTCTTGTTCAACTGAATGACAACCTATATACATATCTGTTGCTATGGATACTATTTTGTCTTCAGCAATATTTAAAATAGATTGATTATAATCCGCAACATGTTTATTTTTATTTTTAATTTACTTATTTTAAAAGTAATAAATAAACAAGTATATTTAGAAATTTTCAAAAAATTTTGCAATTTAAAATAATGTTTTTAAAACTGTTGAATTTTTCATTCACTTTGCTATTCACAATTGATCCGTTTGAAAATTTGAAAATAAATAATCCTAATTGATTATGATATTTGCCACTAGAGTGCGTTTCACGAAAGAGTTCCCCTGCCGTTATGTTGGCTTACCTGACTGTCAAAAACGAAAATATTTTTTTTTAATCAAAAATGACAGAGAAAATATTCTCCTTTCTAGGCAGTCGACCCCGTAAGATACGGGATAAGGCTAGGAAGAAAGGAGAATATTTTCTCTGTCATTTTTGATTAAAAAAAATATTTTCGTTTTTGACAGTCAGGTATGCCAACATAACGGCAGGGGAACTCTTTCGTGAAACGCACTCTAGCTGGCGTATAAGTCAAGAAGCGTCCGTATATGACATATACTTACAACCAATCAGAATTATTATTTTTAAATGGCGGAAACTACACAGCGTTACTTCCGTCAGAAAAAAAATCTGAGTTACTCCCTAGTCGCGCCTAAAGAAGTTTTACTTCAAAAACTGAGAAATCTGTGGTGAAAATTTGCTAAGATTCTATTGTTCTTATCACAATCATCACACTGACAGATAATAAATATGTGAAGTTTAATTTTTTTGCTATTCCATGCCGTTGTATAATATGATTAATTTCTTCGCAATTGGTAGAGTCATACAGATTTTATCTATTTTAATTAAAACTATCGATAAGTGCTTATATTAATACTAGCTTCCGGCCGCGGCTTCGCCCGCGTGGTGTTTTGATAAAAGGTAGTCTATGTTCTTTCTCAGGGTCTAAAGATTGTCTGTGCCAAATTTCATCAAAATCGGTTGAGAGGTTTAAGCGGGAACGCATAACAGACAGACAGACAGAGTTACTTTCGCATTTATAATATTAGTAGGGATTATTTCTATAAGTACAGTTCACAGCAGCGTGTAACAAAAATATATTGTTCTTAACGTTTGTACATGTTTTTTTGATAAATTTAACTTCAAAGAAATATTCGCTAATCGCTACAAAGCTCACAGCCTAAGAACTAAATACGCAAGATAATTGAATGGGCTTGTTTAACCGGCACTGTAAAATTGTAGCCGAGAATTTAACCTGAATCTAACTGCACTGAATACCGTTAATCATAATTCAGTTTTCTGCATTAGGCCTTTAATTCTTTGAAGGTCTCACCTACTTACGTTATTTATTTCTTGACGTTTAATATTATTGTGTTTGTAATAAAATCAAATTAATATCACTGGAACCCTAACTTTTCCCAAAACAATTTCCATATTATTGAAGAGGGTAAAACTTCATGGCGATATCCTTAAAAACATGGACCTTTTGATTTTATACAATTAGGCTACAGTAGCTGCATTTTCAATAATCTTCGAATTTTTATAAGTAAGGAATTCTGGACCCATTTTTGTCTTTTTTTGTTACGTTGCTTTCAATACGGTTTTGAAAGCTCTATTTAATAAAAATAACGGCATCTTCCGATTTTCGCATTATGAATTATGTTTCAATTATACTAGATGCTAGAAATGGTAGTTGTTATAAATTGATTGTTGTAACGTGTTACTCATTTTCCTTAATTTCGTATTAAAAACAACTATCCAATCGACCTAAATTAATTGTGTGTAATAGAAACACAACGGCATTGCTCTGTAATACTAAATTTTGCTTGAGCTATTTACAATGAGTTAAACAGTTAATAACATGATTGATTCACTGTTCTGAACTATTAAGCACTTTACTCGTTTTAGGGTTAAAATTATATTCATTATGACGCACATAATGAAAAGTAGGTTTCACAGTAACAGCTGTACAATGTAACATTGCTTATAATTAATATACATAATGAAGATAACAATAAAACTTAATAAATATAACTAAAAAGGCCCTCGAAGCTAGTCATTGTGCTTACAGTAGAGACTGGCAATCGTATATTAAAAACAATAATTAATTACATGCATTTATAAACGCCCGACACCACCTTTCATACTCTGCGTAATTAGAGATTAGAAAGACAATTTGTCATAATTAACGAAGAAAGTCGGCAAGGTCGGGTCCTGTCAGTGGCACAGGTGACATCAGCTATGCATAGCAATACGTATGCGCACACGCATCGCTTCCTGAGTACACATTATACCTTCGCAGGTAACGGGCCTATACCAATAGACGATATAGTATAATAGTGTCGTCCGTGTGAACCGTATCATTGTGACATTTGTTTTTTTTTTTTTTTGACAAAAAAATATTCGAAAATAAAATTAAAAAGATTGGTTAAGAAACAAAACGTTAGAAGAAGGGCTAATCTAAATAAATTGAATTGGGCATTCAGTGATTTAACATAAAAAGCAAAATAATTAAAAGACGAAGTTTTCTTCAAACGCTCCGAACTATTGAAACAATTCCATGCATTAAAAACCAATTAAGACCAATATAAACTCCAAAATGATGAACATTACGACACTCAAGATGATGCTGTTAATACTATTATGCGGTTTTGTGGAACCAGCACCGCTGCATATGCAGATGGGGCATATGCAATATCCTTTGATGCCCATGCCGAACTTGCAGCAAATGGTGGAATTGCAGAGGTTGCAGGCGAATCCGTTCTCTATGTAAGTACAAATACTGTCGATATTCCTGCGTACATATTTTGTTTAGTAACATTTGGTGTTGTTAGATTTGAAATAGAGATGTAAAAACAGCTGTGGTACCAAGTACATTAGATGTGCGATGGATTTTCTTTTTTAGCTAGTAACGTAGGTATAAGTAGGTATATCTTTTTGTAACATAGTTATATGAAAAATAATTAATCAAATTATCTAGCATTAATTGTTAATATTATAATGTAACTGGAAAATCTGATTTTATCATGGAAGAAAAACGATAATAAATCGTATAGTAAAATCATAAGTTCAAAAAAAACAAATATGGGTAAGTTATCATACATTGATTATGGAAGTATGTGACATAAATAGATTAATGTGTTAAGGGCGTGATTTAAATATTCCATCCTTGTACTAAAATGATAACCAATATAACATGGTAGGTTAAATACCCTGTTGCGCTTCTTCAGACAATTACTGTTTAAATTTCAAATCTTAAAATTCTACACAATTACCTGAATGATATTTTATTTTATTTATATATAAAAGAAGACTATACAAATGAAAGTTTGCATAAAGTTTAGAAAAATTCGAATCTAATCAAAAAATTAGATCATGCGAAGTGCATGCGTATTAAATAATAATTATTCATAAATTGCAGGATTCAACAACAACAACCGCTCGTCATCCTTCTACCGAATGATGATTTGAAGACAAGTCAGCTCGACGACACCGACCCAAAAACAAAAAGCGACTTTGGCAAAATCGACGAAGATTTAGATTCCGTTGTAATAGACGCTCCAGAGGAAAAACCACACAGAGCTTTAGTACTTTTACCTAATGCTAGATTCTCTCTCGGTGATTTTATTTCCTCCATACCGTTTTTGCCTATTGAAATCAATGTTCCCGATTCTATTTCGTGGGCATATAATGGAATAGCTAATGGTATATCTGGTATCATTTCTATTATTGGACAGAGATTTCCGTACCAAAGACCTATAGCTGGTCAGGATTCTGGAAGTCTAAAATCTGTATTGAATACATTACGATTACGGAACAAGCCTGTTATGGTTATGCCTTTTGAAACTCAAAGACTGAATCTTCCTATACAAGTATAGTAAGTATCTAGGGATACAATCTAACACCAAAGATATAAACATAGTAGGTATTTATTGTTCGCGTTGATGTTTTGTTGCTATAAAGTTTTATGTATTAATTTCGTTTATTCTTATGTGTCATAAATGTTTTACCATTAATTTATTGAATATTGATTCTATCGTATTCTACATATGTGTTAAATTTTGAATTAGCATCCAGATCACATCTGTTTCCAATAAACAATTGGAAAATATAACCCTACCAAATATAAATCGTTGTTTTAATCCCGTTAACGATCAACAAAAAACTGTTTACAAAACATGTAACGTTTATCAAAACAGAGACAGCATTAACATAGAATTGAAAGCATTAAAATTGGCAAAATGAACGCAATCTGCATTTCTAAAGAGAAATTCGGCAATCGATTTGTTATTTATTGTAGAAAGTTAATGGAAACACGTATATAGAAAATAAGGTAAACGGAGCTATTGTCATTTTATTGAAGGCGAAAACTTTTTCATATCAAAGCCGATTATGTCCCGTTATTCATATTGTATACAAATCAAACGAATATTTTGTTTCCATAAAAGTTATTTTAATGGTAACTGTGGTTCTTATGCTTTGATTTAACTATCAATATAGAAATATCATAATATACCTACCCACGATAACCCGGTTGTACAGTGTGCAATAATTAGTAACCCTATCTAACAAAATATAATACCTGAGATTCGATGACCATTTGTTTTATGATTGTGTCTTCTAGAAAGTAATAATTACGTTTGTAATACGTTATGTTTGTCGTTCCTCTGGATTCATTTTAATAAATTTTGCATAGTCTGTGCCAACTGCCAAGACAAAACTCTTGCAGAATAAGTACTTATTGATTTGTTAATTTTTTTTTCGGTATCCGTAATGAAAGAAAAATATGAACTGATATTTTAATAAATTGTAAGAAATCATACAGTTCGTTATTTTTTGTAAATTTTTAGGGTAGGCCTAAGTGTAGGTACCTAATAACATGGGAGGAAAAGGTTAAATTAAAAACAATGGTAAACATTGTAAAAGATAACAGTTTTTAACAGAATTGATGTGTCACTAATATTTACAAACATAGGTATTAGGTACATAGCACTTTTTATAAAGGTCCAATAATATTATAATAGACTAGCTTTCCGCCGGCGGCGGCTCCGCCCGCGGTTTCAAAGAAAAGCTCGCATAGTTCCCATTCCCTTGGAATTTCCGGGATAAAACCTATCCTTTATATCTATATGTTATTTTCTATATGTTCCAAATAAAGAATTTTTGAATTTTATTACTCGTGGATAATGTAGCTTTTGAATGGTGAAAGAATTTTTAAAATAAAGTAGTTTATGAGCCTATTCATTACAATCAAACAAACAAAGTTTTCCTCTTTATAGTATTAGTGTAGATGAAGCCGGGGTATATAAATAAAACAGCAAATACAATTGCGTATATTTATTCTAAATCAATACACTGGCACTTAAAATAACTGGTAACTAAAACAAAGACCTGGTTCAAGAGTTTAACAAACCAAACAGTTAAACTGTGAATTCATATATTTAACATAAAATATGGCACTAGTGTTACACTTTCGAACCGAGCCGGAAATCAAGAATAAAATATCATTGTACATTAATTACAGTAATATAACTTTCTATGTGCTACATTCTGAAGATGGGCCCTAACACCTAAATAATACATCCCTAAAATAGAAACACTGTTTATAAACAATTAACTTGTCAAACAATTAAATTTTAATTGTCATGAAAGTCAGTTTTGAAGGGGGATTTTAATAAATTTTCAACTGGCAAGGTTCTGTTTATTTAATTCACATCTATTTAGGTAATTAATATTGTTTAGCGTTGATAGAATAAGTGTCTTGGTCCACGGGATATCCAGAGTTTGATCCTCCTTGAAGGTCCTTTTTGGCAACCAGGATGGATGTTGGGTAGTTGAAGGCGTAGAAGAAACCTCGTGGGGGACCCTGAAATAATAAATTTTAAAAATGAATTTAAAATTAAACTTAACTCAAACATTTATTTATTCAATTAGAACACTTCTAAAAGCACTTTTCTTAAGATCTTAAGGATAATATTGCCAGTTGCCACATAGCATTAGGTTGTAAATAATTACAAGTGCAAATTATATTCAACAATTGTATGTTGTTACCTTTTATTTATCGTATTTAATCAGTTGTTCAAACATTTTTATAAACCTACTTATTAAAAAAACGAAAGTTGTTATGCTTTATACCTAACAACATTAAAAATTTGTCTAAAATTCATCATTCATATTTTAAACTACTTAAAGAACTGAAGTAGTACAGTTGGCGCGCGATAATCCGGCGCTCGCCAATCCGGCACGCTCAGTAGTCCGGCACTTCGGGACTCAGACAGCCCGCTCTATAATCCGGCATTTTACATAGCTGAACGCCGGACTACTGAACGAAAACGTCACAAATGATGAACCTAATATGTAATTTTAATACTTATTTAATTAATATTTTAATTAATTTATGTATTTTTTTATAATAAATTCAACTTAGGTACCATTTTAAATATGAAGTCTTATTTTATAGTTTTGTAGAAGTTATATTTTATAGTCCTATACTAATTCGATAATCCGGCATTTCCGACAATCCGGCATAGAGGAAAAATTGCCGGTGCCGGATTAGCAAGCGGGCCTACTGTATTTTATATTCATCGAGAACATAACAAATTAGTAAAACCATGTCTAAAATTCAATTTAAGAGTTAAGCGCGTCACACACGGTGAAGATACTATAATATTTTATCTTAAGATACTGTAATATTTTAGATTACAGTATCTTAAGGTATCCGGTATCAGCGTTCTGACCATCATTTTTTTTTTGTCATTGCGTACTAAGACCCTTGTAGAACCGCCTCCTGTTACTACCTACCACAGCTACCTACTGACCCGAAATTTTGTGGGTCATTTTATTATAGTATTTTCAAAATATTATAGTATCTTCACCGTGTGTGACGCGCTTAATGCTTATTATCAATACTTACAGTAGGTTCAGGCTCTTCAAATTTCTCTGTTTGTGTAGGGTACGCCTGTTGACCGGTCTGGTAAGACCCCTGACCTCCATACGCTTTGCCTTCACGGGCCTGGCTTGGAGCAGCTACATATGAACCTTGCTGCTCAGAAGCAGCTGGTTGGTAGATGTCATTTTGGGGATTGTATTCTCCTCTAAAAATTTTAGTTAATTAGTTTGAAAATTTGTAGGTTTGGTTAGGTTAGCCGTTAGCACAAAGTGAGAAGCATTGCTGAGCGTGGTTGTTAAAAGCGTTATAGTTATCATGTAGAAAAGTCACATATTTAAGGGCATAATACTGATTAACACATATAAAATAAATAACTTAAATTAAAAAAATGAAGTCCCGTATCTTTTCATAAAGTAGATTTTACTGAACTGCGGTTAATGCGAAGTCTTCTTAAATTCTTATCCATTCGAACACGATACAGACCGTGTCTGAATGAGATTAATTTAATCATTTTCATCAAATATATTCAAAAAGACAGTTAATTACATTGAACATTATTAAAACATGCAGAATGATCAATTTCTATTGAAAAACCCTGACACGATACTTCATTCGAACCAGTAGTACCTTCAAACAAGAACCTTCAATCTTCAATCAAATATTACTTATAATAACACACAGTAATAACACCTTCAAACAATATCATCAAATCAAAACACTCAAACCTTCATATTTTACACACACAAAAAAAATACCTTGAAATACCATCAATACAAAAATAAAACAGTACCAAATACAAGCAACATATCTTAGACACACACACACACACAATAAAAAAAGACGGGTTGCACTCCGGGAGTGCCGGCAGATGTGAAAACTTGATTATTAACGTTGAGCATGTTTGATATCCATCCGTCTTACGCTTTTTCGATCAGGTCACGTGTCCTGACGCGAGTTTAAGATTTTATACCCAACGCCGCTAAAGAAGTTTTCACTTCAAAACACCATGGAAGAGTACCCAGTGCAAGCCAAGCTGCGCTCTAACTACACACAAACCGTAACAGCCGGTGCACATACTGCGGGTCGGGCTGCACGCGCGCGGCCGCAGCTGCCTCCTGCCACGCCTTCTCGTGCGCGAGGCGAGCTTGGCGCACGTCTTCTGCTTCTTCAACTGGCTTGAGGACCACTTTGGGGATGTTGTCCTCTTGGTGGAAGCCTTGGCTGTCTGCCCAGTAACGGACCTGGGGACAATTTGGTTTTATTTATTTACTAGCGGTCCGCCCGCGGCTTTTCCCGCGTTTTCAAAGAAAAACCCGTTCCCGTAGGATTTCCGGGATAAAACCTATCCTATGTCCTTTCTCGGGTATCAAAATATCTCCATACCAAATTTCATGCAAATTGGTTCAGTAGTGTAGGCGTGATTGAGTAACACACAGACAGACAGAGTTACTTTCGCATTTATAATATTAGTATGGATTTTGATAATAGATAAATATTGTAAGTATTTATCAGTGTATTAAGTGATGAGGAATATGGGCAAAAATTTAGTAGTATTTCATAAGATGAAAAAATGTTTAAAAATATTCTAAGGAAAAATTTTTATTTTGTTCGTAACTTTTGAAGTATGAAGATGATATTATTTATCAGTTTTTAGTGACGAGGGATATGGACAAAGATTTGATAGCATTTTGTAAGGATTAGATAATTATAGAGGTTGCACTGTAGATGACTTCCTATCAGATATATTGTAAATATTGTTAGTGAGGAATATGGACAAAGATTTTGAAATATTTAATAAGATGAGAAAAATATTCTAGGTGAACATTTTATTTTATTTCTAACTTTGGCAGTAGATAATAATTATTATTATAAGTAAGTCGATATCAATGTTTTTACTGACGGGGATATGAGGCAAAGATTCCGAAATCTTTCGTATGGTAGTGTATAAAAATTCGGGGAAAATAACTTATTCATCTATACTAATATTATAAAGCTGAAGAGTTTGTTTGTTTGAACGCGCTAATCTCGGGAACTACTGGTCTGATTTGAAAAATTCTTTCAGTGTTAGATAGCTCATTTATCGAGGAAGGCTATAGGCTATATACCGTCACGCTACGACCAACAGGAGAGGAGCCACGGGGGTGAAACCGCGCGGAGCGGCTAGTCATACATATAGGCTATCTTTATTGCTCTACATGGGAACCTTAGGAAATGTAATAGAAATTAATTTCGATGAAAATACTGAAGAAATAGAAGCTTATTATTATTCCTAATTCTTAATGGAAGCAAATAATAATTGTATGAATCTGCACATTCAATATTAAATTGCACATGCAACATCAATCAATATTAAATTTTTCCGATCTGTATTCAGAATTTCACTATTCATAGCACAAACCCAAACATTTCTTTAGAAATAAAAAGAACAACATTAAAAATACCATCAATATCTATAACCTAAAAATCTTACCTTGATCAAGTCATTGCTGGTCCCAGCCTTAAAAGTGTATGATCCAGTGACGTCACCAGAACGTACTCTGTTCTCAGCCTTAGCGGATTCAGGGGTCTGGTAGCCGTAAGCATACGCTCCTAGACCGTCTTGGCCGTGGTATTGGGAAGCGTCGTATACCTGGAAATTGTTGGTAAAGTATTATGAGCCAAAAAAACATACCGGCCGAATTGATAACCTCCGCCTTTTTTTTAAGTCGGTTAATTCTACACTAATATTATAAAGAGGAAAACTTTGTTTGTTTGTTTGTTTGTTTGATTGTAATGAATAGGCTCATAAACTACTGGACCGATTTTAAAAATTCTTTCACCATTCGAAAGCTACATTATCCACGAGTAACATAGGCTAGGTTTTATCCCGGAAATCCCACGGGAACGGGAACTATGCGGGTTTTTCTTTGAAAACGCGGGCGAAGCCGCAGGCGGAAAGCTAGTGTAAAATATTGGTAATTTTAGATGAGTACAATATTATGGTAAACCTCTAAATTCTGTGACCGCCTCCTTGGTACAGTGGTTGAACGCGTGAGCGTAGAACCGAGGGTCCTGGGTTCGATTCCCGGTGGAGACGAAGAAAAAAAATGTCTCGGTCTGGCAGGACACAGAAGGCTGATCACCTACTTGTCTCTAAAGAAAATCGATCAGTGAAACAGATGTATGCATAATGCATCTGCCCCTTACCTCACTTGGGGACATGGGACTTCACACTTCTAAATTCTGTGAGTGTATTAAAATATGTATTACGAATAATGTTTTTATCAATTAGACCTAAAAGATACACGGCTTTTTACGTATATTGACTTATCCAAATCCAATACATAATTGTATTTACACGCGAAGTATCAGAAATGCCATAAAATAAAATGAATGAAAAAATATTTTGATAGATCTTAAAATTATTTGTAATAAATAGTACTTCCGTTTTAATAAATTCCTTACATTTCATGGCAAAAATTTAGCTTAAATGTTAAGGTTATTCTTGTCTTATAATTAATTATTATTTTGATACGATAGGCATAAAATTATATTTCATGCATTCAACTGACCTTGATGAATAGACATCGAAAATTTTATAAGGGCTTATTATTACTTGAATCATCTCATTAAATATTTAATTTAGGATGAGTCATGTTGTTTACTAAATGACCTCTGATCTGGGAAATTAATAACATATTATTCAATTCGTCTTGATTGAGTATGACGCATAAATTTTTGTTTTTTAATAATACCGGATGTAATATTATAACGTGGTATATGATAGAAAGAGCAAGCAGTCCAGTATAATATTCATTTTCTCTACCTTCTTTACATTTTCTTGATTCATACTTTATGTGAATGAATTTTTTAGTATTATTTGTTTTTTTTTTGGGATTTGCTAAATAAGTGTACGAATTTGCTCACTCTAAATGTACCTAATACAAACGATTTACCATTGATTACTTTTTAACTGCCTTTCACGTCTTCTTGCAATAATTCTAAATCGTTAATAAAACGCGCTGTTTATTTCGAAAATGCTTGATAAAATTAAAAACAATTACAAAAAAAATCAGAAAAAAAAATTTAAGAAACGTTTTTCTTCCGCCTTACAATTTTTTCTCAAGCGATATAATAGACATCATAATGATACTACCTATTATTATTAAAATGCTTATGCTATATAATCAAAAGTTCAATAATAATAAGGTTTTTTACTTTGGTCAAACGATTTTTTTTTCCGAAAAAATACATTTTTTTTTTATTTTTTAAGGTTTAACTTACTTCCTCAACGTAGTCATCTGGGTTCTCAATTTCGTGTCCATTCTTCCAGTAGTGGCCGAGAGTGGGACCGGCTTCCGCTGAACGAAACCTTGGGTCGTTGTAGCGAATCTGAAATTGTATTATTTCTTATTAAAACATATTGTGATCAATAAATATTTTTTTATACTTTAAATAAACTCAACGATTTTCAATTATTTCTGAGTTACGTGTTCATTCAGACGTCAATTTTCTAGACTTTACAATAATGTATAAAACTACCATTTTAAAATGTATTCTAATTGCCCGTAGGTATTTTACAGTTTACGTGACATACGTATATTATCGTGTAATACTTTATTGGGAGGATAAGTTTTATCCAAGCATTATAAAATCGGCCCTTAATAAAGCTAACTCGTTTCACAAAATCCAATGATTGTTTTCATTATTTAAATAAGTGTAACTTTAAGTGTCAATAGTGACTCTAATTTCATGAAATGTAGTTCCATCAAGAAGTACGACATTTTCAATACAAAAATCAACACTAACCAAAGGTAAAACAGCAGTACGTCCAGCCAATTTAGGTTCTGTGAATGGAGGGCTATTCAGGTACTTCTGGGCTTCTTCAGGGGTTAAGTCTAGCTCCAACACATTTGTTGGCACCGCCGTGGTGAACGCCAACTGTAAAATAAAAGACACTGTTAATTTACGTTTAAGTTGAAGGAATACGTCTTAAAGTACTTTAATGTTCTAGAATTGTATGTTTCTAGAACTTTCCAAGGGGTTATTCATATAATTCTGTCTAACATCGTAGATTAAGGAATGTATATTGAACTGTTGCATTATTGTTATCTGGTATATTATGGATTATTCGTAGAGACGTCTTAGACATATCTACCAATTAATATGAAATGTCGCTATCGTTCCTCCTTTGCCTTATCCCTTTATTTGGGGTCGGCTCTCCTCGTGCCAGGATGGTCTATCTATAAAATGTCGTTATGTTATGGGTAATAATGGGTAATAAGTTATTGTATTTGCACATGAAAGCATAAAGACGGACTCGGTAGTAAATCTATTCTATCTTTAATGTAAGAATAAAAGATCATCATTCAGTTAGTAAAAATGAAAACAGTAAAGGCTCTTTATTCGCGGATAATAGGTTCCGTAAATGTGCCACGAATAGAGAAACCATAAATATGAAATGGTAATTTTTAAGGGATTATACGTTCCTAGGTGACGAAATAATAAAGCAAATACATAAAGAAATCAGATTAATTGAAGTTTTTTACCATACATAAATTACCATTTAATTTTATTATCTTCAGGTTTAGGCTTGGCATTTTTTACTCGTTTTTCATTTTTTTTTACTCTACATTGGTAGTTGAAGTTCAGGGTAAGGCGGATAAGGAATGATTTTTATTTAGGTAAAATATGTATGTACCGATGTACCGATTCGATCCGCGAATAAAGAATTTTAGACCGCGAATATAGGAATTAGGTCGATATTTTTTATTCCGCGAATAGTGAAACCGCGAATGAAGGTGCGCGAATTGATTGTTTTAGTTGTATTCGGTGCAATACAGTGCCATTTATCTTACAATACAGTTCAATAATTTATCATACAATAACAAATAATAAACACAGCATTACGTAACACCTATTTACACTTTTTATTATACACTTGAACAGAAGTTATCTAATGGCATTATTATACAAAAAGGATATTTCAGTGTCATTAACATGACGTAACATAATATATTCATTATCATTAGTATTATATAATACTAGCTTAATTCCACCCGCGGCATCGCCCGCGCAGTCAAAGAAAAACCCGCATAGTTCCCGTTCCCGTGGGATTTCCGGGATAAAACCTATCCTATGTCCTTTCTCGGGTATCAAAATATCTCTATACCAAATTTCATGCAAATTGGTTCAGTAGTTAAGGCGTGATTGAGTAACAGACAGACAGACAGAGTTACTTTCGCATTTATAATATTAGTATGGATTGAATTATTGACATATTATGTGCATTACATATTTATTTAAGTTGTGCCCCACGGTTTTACCCGCATTGCTCCGCTCCCGCTCGGTCTTAGCGTGATGCTGTAGCCTTTCTCGATAAATGGACTATCTAACACCGAAATATTTTTTCAAAACGGATCAGTAGTTGCTTAGATTAGCGCGTCCAAACAAACAAAAATCTCTTCAGCTTTATAATATTTAATAAAGTATAGATTTAATACGTATGTTTGTATCGGATAACATAGTCAAACCATCACTATTTCTATATGCTGCCTCATTCTTTACAAATCATTATTTACTATAGAAATAATATTATCCTGAGACATTTTAATGTTAGGGGATATTATAAATGATGAAACTATTACGAATATTTTTTCTTCTTGAAGTTAAAAATACGAATAAAATAACCTCGTAATAAAATACGAATGTAAAAAATGTAAAATCTAAATTTTAGGATTAAACACCGGTAAAATATTCGTTGTAGCTCAAATGGTATAATGTATCTTCTCTTTGGCAAGATTTAATCTACGACAATAATATTTAATGCGTATATAAAATTAATTCAGTATAAGTAGTATTCGTATAATAATTTATTAAAATGATAACTTGGGAGTTTTCATCGCTAAGTTATAAACTTCGATTCGACAAAGAATATTTAATACGTATTTTTTAAAGAATTACACTGTTTGTTAATAATTGTGGAACGTATACCGGTACGGAACGGTAAAATATTTATATTTTAATAAAAATTGAATTGTGTATAATCAGCTTATGTAAATATGTACACAAACTAACTACGCAGTAGTATTTATGGATCTGGTAGGTACTGTAATATGATAATATAATATTAGCATCATATTAGTACGTAGTGTAATATTTTTAGAGCAAAGGTGAATAAAATTACCACATCCAAAACAAGTGTTTCCAAATTTAACGAATACGTGCTATATATCTGACGTATACATTTGTAAATAAATTATGGTCAAAAATAGAACAGCTATAAATTGATTTCCGAATTATTATACTTAATTCGATCCATTCCTCTATCTATACTAATATTATCTATAATAATATTATAAAGAGGAAAGGTTTGTATGTATGTATGTATGGTTTTCACGCATAAACTACTGAACCGATTATAATGAAATTTAGCACACATATAGAGGGTAACTTTAACACATAGGATAGGTTATATCCCGGAAATCCCACGGGAACGGGAACTATGCGAGTTTTCCTTTGAAAACGTGGGCGAAGACGCGGGCGAAAAGAGAGTAAACAATAAAATTTTTTAAAATTGAATTTTTCATTAAGAATATAATAGACGGCAAAAACATAGTATTTCTCGAGTTGATAAATGTGTTAAGAAAAAAGATCCATAGTAAGGCCATACATGTGATGACCATGTACATAACAGAAAACAAATAAAACTATAAAGCTTAAGAGCTGTTACTTTTAAATTGATTCGAAATGTTAATCACGTTAATTTTAATAGGTGGATTCAAACAAACGAAGCTACATTTTGACGTGACAACGTCTTATAATTCGATAGAGCTGGCTGCACGCACGAAAAGCCACATGACTCATGCGGCGTTACCTCGTTCTGAGGCGTTCCATGTAAGGCTTGAAGTGCAAGCGAGAGCGCGGAACGAGCGACAAAGAAGCACAATCAGACGTTGTCACGTTCAACTATCGTCAGTAAACCGACTTTACAGACAACCAATTTTTTTGTTTACTTTAAAATATAATATTCATTTGAAAATTACTTAAAACTACTAAGAAACAACTCAAGACCACGCTCGACTCTATGCTCTACCGTATAATCAGTTTGCAAGTGATTACCTAATTTTTAATTTTTAATTTAATTTCCTATAAATATATATTTTCTTCCTTTACAAAATACTCAGATCGACCATGAAGATTAGTCGTTATTTTACAATACAAATTTTTAAATGTAAAATTATATGAAAATTTCATCAGTGGCTCTTAGTCTCAAACTTACACTTGGCATACATTTCTGAACGAACGTACACGCGTGCGTGAATATAATTTACATGAATTAATATAAATACATGGGTTTATTCGTAAATAACATCCTATATCACGGAATTAAATGAAACTTCATTTCATACAACTTCATCTACTCTCTACTAAAAAGTTTAAGAAAAAGTTACTCTACCTTAATTTTTAAGTCAGTTTAAGATTCGTAATTTCGGATTAAGGTCTAAGAAGTATTAAAGGCTTACTTGAATAATACATAGTATATTTTATACACACAAAAAACTCTTCGCAGTAACACCTTCGCATTTGATACTCCAAAAAGTTAAACACTAGCAAGGCACCAGTGCATTATCGTCATAGTATCAAATACGATATTCATAACTCCAAAGCCTTTGCCTTGACATGAACTGTGAACGAAACATTATTCATACAGTACAGACTACAGAGCCTAATCTCCATAATCGTGTAAATTTAATTATATCCGTGACCAAAATATCGGTGACAGATCGAATGTCGTGACCCATGTATTAATAAAATTACATCCATAAATCGTCTAAAAGTTGAAAGATGGTAAAAGAAAAAAATTAAGAAAAATTTTACTCGGAATTGTTCATATTGGGTGCGAATAATTTAGTTTTATGTACCTATATAAAACGCTCGTTCTTTTTTTTTAAATCAATGGAATGTCTCACTGCTAACCGTCAATCCGCGATGAGATTTACTAGCAAAATAAAAAAAAATATGATGTAGGTAATTAACACATAAATATATTCTTGAATGATAAGCAAATACCGCCCAACAACTTATGCAAAAATAGGAATAACGACAACATACAATTTTAGGCAATTTTTTCATGATGTTATAATATATAGCTTATTCAAAGATTAAGGTCCTTATTATTGCACCTATCACCAAAATTATCTTGTCAATAAAGACGATCGCATACTCAATCAAACTACACAATAACAAAATATTAAATTTAATATCACAAAGCTATTCGAATACCTATTGAAGCAACTCATAAATATAGTAGACGAAGATTATTACAAAAACCCGTATCAAATGTCTGACAATGTATTAATTAAGGTACAATTACATATATGAGTATCTTATAAGCACATATTATAAAAACCTATTGCGCAAAAAAATTACGTAATCCCTGATTTGATATCAACAAAATACTGCGTCATATTGAATAGGATTTTTGTCGAAATTTCGATTGAAAGGTTACTGATATTTGTTGTTTGTTTGTAACTATTTAAACGTTTTAATTATGTATCGCGTGTTAAACTTGTTTTTTTTTTATTATTTTTAGAATAGCGATGATATCTACATAATATTTTACATAGAAGTATAATAAATTCATCTCTATACCTAATCAATATAGACTGCACGTGTACATGATGAAATATTTCGAATGTTTTTCGCAAAACATTTTACGGAAGTAATTTTTGGTACCTACCAAATTATATTCAATAAATCTGATTTGCCTCAAAAAACTGGGATGAACAGATGGGTCTACATAAATTAATAACGTAAAGCTCTTGTTCTTCCTTTACAAAAGTAAATCTGTCTCGATCATTCCATAAAATGAACAACACTTTACATTTAAATCTAATATGTTACTATAGAAAAACACCAAAATACGTAAAACAAAACGCCAAAAGTAATCTACGGAACCCACAAACTTTACAAAGCTCTCATCTTCGCGATAATTACGAAATGAAAACAAAACTTGACCAGTAATAGAACCGGTTGAGTGACCTTCGGGAAAATCGCGCTGCAAAAAACAGACGAGACGGTTACGTTAATTCATTGATAATAATAATGAGGTTCCTTTTGACATTATATTCACCTTTGGATATTTAAATTTGCTGAGCTTGCATTTGCACTAATTTTTTACTTTTTTTATCTACCACATACTATGAATAGTAGGTATAACATGATCTGTGCTTTTATTAGTTTTACCTGTATGTTTGTATCCCTATAGTATACATTTGTACCGACTCCTTTATATTTGTTTCATTGGGGTCATATTGCCCATCATGGGACACTTTGTGTGTACAGATGTTGCGTCAACGACTTGTCTACGCGTGGTGTCCTATGGTGGACTTGGTCGAGTTTTTAGATGTAATTACTAACATTGATACTTAGATTTTCATTTTTTACTAACAAATGGATCTGCGATATCCGAACCTTATGCTAAATAAATAAAATTATAATTATATTGTTTTGGTTGTAGCAATGAAATTGGCCACTAATTAACAGGTAACAATCATATTTTAATAAATTGTTACTTCAGTAATAATTATAAACTTTACAGTCCCAATTTTATAATAATAATATTATGATGACCAAATTATGATGAGAACTAAGCGTTAAAAATGTAACTCAAATTGCTGAACTGTTAATTGCCTTACTCAATTAAACTTTTTCATCTACTAAATTAACAAAATTAAGCAATTATAAAAAGCAATAAAAAACTGAAATATCCTTGAAATCTACTGTTAATATTATATACCGAAGTAAAATGAAGACTGTGTAGGAAAATAACAGTCATTCCTCCAACTATAAACATTCAATACAATAATAATTATTTAAAGTCAGAACTAGACAAAATTTTAATACAATCGGAAGGCAAAAGGAACAGGCAATCGATTCACTCTAAAGTTCCGAGGTAACAAACCCAAAAAAACAATCAAATTGAGATCCACCTCCTTTTTTAAAGTCGGTTGATAAGAGCTCAAATTAAAAGCAAGTTCATTGTCTGAAAACGCATTTAAAATCGCAACATGACCGGATTTTTTTTTTAATTGTTCTCAAATTATACAGTTCGATTTCAATAGCTGTAAGCCATAAATCGCGTGTTAAAAACCTCCATAAATTAATGCTTTCCTTTCAAAATGTTTCTAAATAAAATATGCTAACGATATTATTTGTATCATGTTACTTTTCAACCGAATTTTAAAAGATTTTAATTTGATTGCATGTTTTTTTCGTTATTTTTTATAAAAAATATTAGAATAATAGTCTTCTGAAAAGCTTTTTTTCTAGTAGATACTGCCGTATTTTACAATATTTATCTCTATTTTGTAAATATTAGGTACCTTTGTCTATTCTCTAGTATTTTTTAAAGGATTGAACCACAAAGAAAACTCATAGTAAAAGTATAAAAACAAACCAAGTTCCTCTAATAATTATTTAAAAAATATCTCGTCTACACCCGGATACAAACACATTAAAAACTGAAAATTATATCATCTATTTGTGAAGTCTCATTGCGTATGACCGCACCCAAAAACCTTTGTAACCTTGATACTATTCAAAATGTCTTGTTGACAAAATTATTCACGATTACCGGAATCATCAGTTCTTAGAAATTGAAATCGAAAGTATTATTTTTATATTAGATTGAGATGGTTCGTAAAATTATATGTGGCTTCCGAACCGGTGGTAAATTTTGAATTATGTATTTGGACGATTCAAAGCGCTTCTGAAGGAAGTCTAGTTGATAAAATGTTTGTAAACTATTGGTTTTACTAAATTAATTAATTACAAAAAAAAGATCTTATAAAATACAAGTGCGGAGAAATAGATAAGCTGTCTTTATATATCTTTTTATATACTCATGTCACGATGATCTTAAGTTTTTAAATCGTTGGGTCTTTACCCGTTTTTATGTACGTGATTAAGCTACATATATGATATACGTAGCTTTCCACCCGCGGCTTCGCCCGCGCAGTCAAAGAAAAACCCGCATAATTCCCGTTCCCGTGGGATTTCCGGGATAAAACCTATCTATAACTATATAAACGTAAAAAGTAGCCTATGTCTTTTCTCGGGTATCAAAATATCTCTATACCAAATTTCATGCAAATTGGTTCAGTAGTTATGGCGTGATTAACAGACAGACAGACAGAGTTACTTTCGCATTTATAATATTAATAATGTATGGATACATACTACATAAGTATATATTTACTAGCACAGTATCGCTATAAAAATGCTTTTTGAGAAGAAGTATAAAACCTCCTTGAACATTTTGGTCACATTTCAGTTATGTCATTGAAGATCTATCAGAAATGTTGCGACAAACAAATTTACTGTGTATTTAACATTATTACAAGTTATATTATGTGAGTAATATTATTAAGGATATTTTTAATACAAGGTTACAAAACGTCACACTTTTACGACTCATAAATTATGGAGGCTTCTTTCAATGTTGTCTCATGTAAAGTTTTACTTTATTTAGAATTTTAATTTACAAAGTCCTTTACTATACTATCTAAAGAATATCTATATCATAGGTTCTTATTTTACAACTAGCTGTTCCGCGCGGTTTCACCCGCATTGCTCCGCTCTTGTTGGTCTTAGAGCGTATACGCATTATGCGGGTAACCGCATTGCGGGTAGCCGTCCGGCTGACCGCAAGCACAATTATGTACGTAATATTCATTTCTATGCGCACTGTGCGGTCTGCGGTTGCGTACATAATTGTGCTTGCGGTCAGCCGGACGGCTACCCGCAATGCGGCTACCCGCATAGTGCGTATACGCTCTTAGCGTCATGATATATAAATGGGCTATCGAACACCGAAAGAATTTTTCAAATCGGACCAGTAGTTCCTGAGATTAGCGCGTTCAAACAAACTCTTCAGCTTCATAATATTAGTATAGATAAGTAAAGATTCCATGTTATTCATAAGTGTAGAAAAATATCTACTAAATATAAAAAATATATATACTAATTTTTTCCACTTTGTCATTGTTATAATTAATGTAAAACTACTGTCACATTAATTGTCTTACTATTGGTATTCCTTTTTATTGGCGTATTGTTTTGTTAAAGTTAATTATAAATATTATTGTAATACAAATAGCTGTAAGGAATCTATGTATGTAAAAAATAAAATAAATAAATAAATGCCTATGTATTAAAGGGTTTTGTAGGACAAAAATGAAAACGTCTACTTGTTAAATCTCGTAGGTATTTATCATCTTGATAAAGTGAAATTTCTTTTTAAGAATTTGCTATACCTAATTTAAAAAACTACTACGAGTAAGTACTAATAGTTTTGAAATAAATGAATCTATGAATCGCTCTAAATTAATCAAAAAGTTACAGTACCTATATGAATTTATTCATTAATCACCATCAGGAAATAAGGATGGTGCATCAACTTTCCTTTTATTTATTCGTAAGCAACTGAAAATATACGGCCATTAAGAAGTCGTTACAATTTTAATACTTCTTTTATCATAATTTAAAGGTATCAAACGAATATTTTAATCACTGTTTAAGAGCAAAGAGGAAAAAATTATGTCATAAATATACAATTTTATTGCAAGGGTGCTTCCTCTCATAAGTAAAATTTGGCCGTAAATAATTTAAAAATATGGGTTCATAAATTAAGAACATTCAATCGAAGAAATAACGAATCCTCTTATTTTCAATGTAAAAAAGGTATGTCAGTAAATTTAATTTCTTGACTGTCAGAGAAATTAAATTTAAGTACTCGAAAGTTTAAGCCCAATGAAAAGTTTTTTTACAAAACAATGTGAGGGTTCTTAAAAGTGATAAATAATAATTATAATGAGATGAAGATATTATTAGTATATTTTATGAAAGCCGTTCGATTTCAGAACTTGTTTTCTTAATAATTGTCCACATTTAGGTTGATACCTATTATTCGCTCTACATATTTCTAACAAACATTAAATCGCTGAAATTCAACTAAAACTGGTCATTAAAAATACTTATGATTTGTTTCGCGTTATAGGTATATCTATGATATATAGGTTTTATGAAATACCTACCGTAAAAACAAACTAGATACATAGTTAACTTTGGCGAGTACAAAATGTATGAAATTTATTTTCATTAAATATATTTTATAGGTTTATAAATTATAACAATACGTTTTAAAAAGCAAAATATCACGCTTAAAAAAGATAAATTTTCTTTGAAAACGCAGGTGAAGCGGCGGGCGGAAAACGTACCTACGCAATATTTTTCATTCAAACAACCGTAATACAGTAAACGTTATAAATAAATACGGTTATTTATTTTAATAATTTATTAACCATGTTCAAATACGTCGTGTTGATGCATCACATAACATCATGAGTTTAAAATAAATACTGATTGTCTTTTTAATCTTCTTATATATAAAAATGAATCGCAAAATGTGTTGGTAAGCGCATAACTCGAGAACGGCTGAACCGATTTCGATAATTCTTTTTTTATTACATTCCTTGAAGTACGAGGATGGTTCTTATGTAGAGAAAACGTAAACATGTACCACGGGCGAAGCCGGGGCGGACCTCTAGTAAATTATATTTGTTTAATATTTTGTTATTAGTATTGTAATCAATCATGTTTCTAACTCGTAAATTACCTACTAGTTGTCTTGGCTGTTTAAAACTGATTAATCGGTTTGGTAACAAATTAAAAGCTCACTGAAGGCTGTACCACCTTTGTGGTGTAATATTTTTAATGAGTATAAGACTCTATTGTACTTATGTACTGTAATTTTTATAAATTTGCCGAATATTCGCGTATAACCTCAGAAGAGGAGATTCACTATCTTAATGCATGTTTATTTGTTATTGCCATAAGAAGAGAATAATGTTAATAAAAAGAAGTACGAAAGGTGAGGTAAAATTATTTTGCGCGCCAATCAACGCACCCCTCATACAAACATACAGAATTAAAAAAAAATCAAAGGAAAATTACATTTTTATCATCTAAAAAATATTTCAAAATTCGATGCATAGTCTAGAAGCTAGCAAATAAATCGACGCATAGACAATTAAATTCCTCTTGTTGGAAATAGATTATAATATTTATGAATTTACAACTATGAACAAAATAATAAATGAATATATTATTTAAAAACTGGTTTATGATTAATACAGTGCCCTTCGTATAAGATAAACAAAAAGTAGTTATTTTTAGTCCCTATGCGCGTGGGGCTTTATCCTTGTGGAAAGTTCTGGAAAATTCGAGGATAAAGATGGTTTTACATCCTATATCCTATGATGGTTTTATATCCTACCGAAATATAAAAAAACAATCCATAATATTAAACATGTTAACCTACCTAAGTCTCAATTATAATATTAAAATAAATTAAAAACAATGACGTTATAATTTTGTTCGCAAATAAAATAATTATTAAGTATACATTTAATAGACAAGGTCATTTTTTTACTTCAAATTTAATTTCATGAATTAAATATTCTTTTTATTGTCTAAAATAGCAAAATAATAATTCCTCTCACGTTTAGAACACATAAAAAAGGATAAACACGATCAAACTAATGTCAAGTCAAATTAATGTAAATTCACTGTGGTGTTTACTAGTATTACGTTTTATAGAAAATTCCAAACAACTAAATAGCTAATTTTCTCCTTTCTACAACCACAACCAAATGTATGAAAGAAATACTCACGGCGATCGCGAAAAACGTTCCGTACTTCAGCATTTTCGATACTCGTATAACACACACACTTGTCAAAACTGTGAGATGGTCTCATGCGCATCTCCTATATAACAACACAGCCTCCAATGACGTCACACACCCCCCGTACCCCGCTATGTTGACCGACACCCGCCTAACTTGTTTCACGACTCATCTTCACGACTCTTGACCCCTATGCGATGTTCATTGCCGACTGTGTATGAATTAAAATGTATTCAAGACAAAAACCAGCGATGTATCGTAAACAGGAATGTGGAAGTTTGCGTTAAACATTGTCGATGCACCGTCAATGCCAATTTGTCTTCCTGTAACGGATTCGATAAATTCAGGGAACCTTATACGGTGGACATTGTTTTGGTATATAAATAAGTAATGATGCAATCTTATCTATTCGTTATTTATAAAAAGCGATATTTCAAAATCTTCTATCGGTATAAACATAGATTTTATCATCGTGATTAATTTATACTCTAATCCAGTTTTATCCAAAATGTAAAAGCATTTGTTTAGCCGCGTCGCAGGTGTAGCAGACATAAATTATTGGGAGCTTAAGTCAATTACCAAGCAGTGCGGTATTTAGTGTTTCTTTATAGTACACCTTTGAGCATCCTTAGCATTTATTAGTCCCAAATAATAAGAAGACAAAGAAGTAAGAACTACGACGACATTTTCTTCTCTAATGTTAATGCAAATGAATATATCTCTATCGTTTAATTAATATACAATCAAACATTTTGACAAGTATGAAACTTTCGCCTTCCTTACCATTCTCGCAAACTTGGGCATGTAGGTAGAGCGACTAAAAGTACCTAGGTGTAAAAACCCGTCCTATAATTAATAATAATATATCCTATAACATATTAAGCTCCATAAACTTGTGAAAAAAGGTCTTCTCCGTATTTGGTGTGAAAATTAATTAATTATTGTTGAATATAAAACTACTTACAAAAATTATCGTCAACCAAAATCGCAATAGCTTTTACATGTTGTATCTAAATTCGATATAACAAATCTCTTCCTCTTCACAGGACTCAATTGCCATCATATTAATTGGATGTCATTCTTCAATCGTTTAATTATTTCAGAAATAATTTGTGCACCTGTTTGTCATAAAAACTGGCTTTTAAAATGAGTAACAATCGAGTTTCTTGGCGATTCTTCCCAGTAGAATCGACATTCCTCTTGGTGGTTCACTCATTAAACATAATAGGTAGGTACCTAATATAATTCACGAGCTCTAATTGAAGAACATATTTCAGTCCAGAAGATAGATATAGAGTATTGTCAACCGACTTCATAAAAATGATTTCAAATTGCCTGTACTTTTTTTGGGTTTGTTGCCTCAGACTGGGTGTACCGATTTTGATGATTATTTATTTGTAGGAAAACATTTATTTTGATAAAACAAGCACTTATATTTTCTACCTGTTTACTAAATATTGTACCTGCATCATAAACTTACAAGATAAAAGCATAATAAGGACCTTATATTACTCATTTCGAGGGTTTTTAGGCACGGAAGGTGTTTCATAATATATTATCATTTTCTTAAGTTGCAACCTTGTAATATATTCGCATGTTTGTAAAGTTATTCTAAGAATGTTTTTACCAATAATGCATACATCCGGATGATCGCATTAATATATTATTCATCGTGTATAATGTTTATATAAGAATAATCCATATGGCAGATTTAAATGAAGATTAGCCAACGCAAGTGGCGAATATATTCAGGCAAAAACAAGGGCATACCATTGGTATAGGCACTTAACACATTTGACGGCGCAGGACTAACGACTTTGGAGCTTTGTAGATTTAACACTACCACTTCCTCCTAGTTGCAAACAAAGTTCTTGGGTTTAATTTCTGGTAGGGTATGTTAGGTAAGGTATAAATAACTTGAAATCTGATGACTCATATACTGAAATAGAAAAAAGAGAAAAGTTAGGAAAAATAAGTTTGGTCATAAATGCCATAAACAAAAGGAGGTAGTCATTTGTAAGAAGCTGTCCCGCCATAGTTTACATGTGAAAAGACGTAGACGGAAAATTAAAATTTATTCATAAAAATAACTTTAATTGTATGCTAGTGCTTGAAAATAGGTACCTAATTTATCACATTTAATTTATACCAAAGCAATGAAGAAGCACGCGTACTCTATTATTCATTATGCAAAATTATAATCCAATTTCACGGTCTTCAAATAATAAGTATACTATTAACATTGGAAAAAATATTAAACAATTGTCATTGAACTCAAACTACATTTATAGCGTCCGTAAACCCGATATTATGAATCGGAAAAACTTAATTTAGTTTTAACGAGAAAGCGGTTTAAAAGCTTAAGTTCAAATCGTCGACCAAGCTTTCCTATATTACCTACGCTTGACCTACGCTTTTTGTGGTACCTATCCTGAAAAGCGGATAAAATTGAGTTTCATTGTATTGTCTATGATGTCATAGCATGTTCAGATTTCAGACAAATTAATTATTATTAAGGTATATAGTAAAAAAGATAAAAAATAGAGAAATAAATAGCTGAGTGCATAAGCTTTTTCTCTCCTTTATTACCGCGAGTATGGAAATGATAATTGTTAAATTTTCATCCATATAATTTAATTCTGTGTGTCTTACTTTTTGGTGTGATTCAGAAACAAACATGCAAATAACGCAACATCCTTAAACACGTTATTTATCATATAGCATGCGTATTTGGGATTACGTTTAAACTCATTCATATGCAGTATGACTAATAAAATTGTTTAATAATGCATTCATACAGAGGATGAAATCAATTCTGTTTTTTTGTATAAGTAGGTATCAAGTATCTATGTAGTTGTTAAAAATTGTTATCGATGATAAGATTTTTTTGTTTTTTGAGTCATTCTTCTGAGGATTCTTCTTCTTTCACTTCACTCATTACTGAGCGCTTATCTAAAAGTAATCATTTTTTAGACGATACCATAACTTACTGCAAGTTATTTTTTCCGCGTGAAATTACTTACGTTAATGTGGATCTTCTCATATTCTTGTTTACAATATTAGTATGGGCATAATATCAGGAAACAAATCCGAAAAGGTCTCTGCGACCCTCAACATCATGTATATTAATTTTCCTTTATATACAGCTTAAAATTATAATAAAAACTACTTCGAGACAGAATGAAGATATTAAATATATTGCGCACGTGTTCAATAGAACTTTTTTTTTACTTTTATAGTTTTACAAATGCTAACAATTTTATGGCTTCAACTTCAAGTGCTACAATTTTATAGACCACTCGCGACTTTTCCCATGTTCCGCTAATAAAATATATGCTAATTTTATTCCATGATCCGAGGTTGATTATTCAGATGCAAAACCGCGAAAGTTCAAGGTCGAGACCGAAGCACGGCGTGGCTAACTAAGCTGCTCATTAATTTCCTTGTCATTTTTCATTGGTACAGCATTTAGCTTTCGCCCATACTAAATGTGGATTAATTTTGAATGATGTAACTGATTTAGATTTAGATTTATTCAGCCGTGTCTTGTGTTGGAGTAAAAAATAGTAAATGTACCTAAAACATAGCTATGTTTTTAAAATAAGTAAATAGACACCGACCAACTCGGTCTGGCAGAACACAGGTTGATCACCAACTAGTCCATAAAGAAAATGTATCAGTAAAACTGATTTGACACTAAAAAAAATGATATTATAAAGTAGTGGAATTGAACCAACATTGTCCTTAACAATAACCATAACTAAAGATGAGGTTACCTGTACCTACCAAAGAATAAGGAATAATATTTTTTTCGTTTTCAAAGCAATGCACAAATTCATACCTTTTATTCACATTTGCATAATCAACTGACAATCCTGTACACTTCAACGGTGTAATAAACTTTTTTGGTACGATAGTCGATACAGCGATTGAATCCCTCAAAATGTATAATTTGAGCTAAAATACACCTTTCTGTAGACATCAATATGGGCAGTAACCAATCTTCAGTTCGAGCTACTCACTTCCAGCGACCTCCCACAAGCACTGCAGCTGATCACCTGGGATCAGACGAACCTGAAGAACATCACATCAGTATTTCTAACAAAATGGTAAGCGGTTTATAGAACTAGAAATCTAGATATTATTATACACATATTAGCTTGGGATATTAACTTGGTAATAGGCAAAACTATCCTCATATCCGTGTAAGTATAATTTTTGAAAGATTGTAGTTAATATGTAACGTGAACTGAGATAATGTTTTTGTTATCTTACTTAAGACGAATGGATGGGTTTAGTGTTTACAACCAGGAAGATGTTAAGATGACATGGATAATATATCTTATACATTACCAGATAAGAGAAGCTGTTGAAAAAAGACATATTAAGTGCCCTTTATGGATTGATTCATTTTAAAATTAGTTTTCTGTATTGGGCAATATTGTAGGAAATGCTATGGAGCGAATCATCACACTATAGCCTAAGTGATTGATAAAGATTGCATATTATTCATCGTTATTATCTTCTATTTGTTTATTTTTTTGCGAGAGTATAACTAATATGATATGTCTGTTTCTATGTAAGAGAGCAACCTAAATTGCCAAGTAATTGGTCTATGCATTACCGTCTTTACCATAGGGGCACAGGGGGCCAGTGCCCAGGGCCCCCCATCGTCTGGGGGCCCCCCTGGAGGAGATGTAGGACTGACAATTTTTCTCACATAAATCTCAAAATATTTTATTAAAAAGCAATACACTTTTCTCGTTGCCAGAACGTCAGATCATTTTCAGATTTATTCGAACACCATTATAATTAACTTATCAGACATTTACTCGAATTATTTATTTACTTACGTAATATAATATATTTTTACTTGTATTATTTTGGGAATTATGAATATTAATAACAAGGATAAGTTTACAGAATAGCATACAACTTGAAGGGCGTTGTGACAAAACTTTAATCTCTGGGCCTCTAGACAAGTGGCAGAAACGCTAGAGAATAGAATCCGTATTGATACTAATTGATATAAGCTTATAACGTTTTGCTAATGTTTCGGTCACACTACCAAAGACGACGACGACCACGACCAAAATTCCCATCCAGCCGAAATTTGGTAAAATTATTAAAAACACAATCTATACTTAATATTATAAAGCTGAAGAGTTTGTTTTTTATTTGAACGCGCTAATCTCGGGAATTACTGGTGCGATTTGAAAAATTATTTCGGTGCTAAATAGCCCACTTCTTTGGCAAGATTATAAGATACCAAAATCGTTGAATTATTACTTCATGACGTTACGGTATTGTTATGATGCGACCTTGAAATTTTACTCTAAACGCGCCTAAAGAAGTTTCACTTCAAAAATAGGTATATTAAAATTTCCTATCCTTCTGTTACTAGGAAAAAAAATTCCAAAAAGTCAATAGATAATATACCTATAGGTTTTTCGTGATTTTTACCGAAAGGGTAAGTTTTATCATATAACCACTTTTACCCAAATTGTAGATCATAAATTAATTATCCATACAAAAGAATCCATACATTATTTTCCTAAGATGTAGCTTCCTACCATTTTCTAAGATATAACGATTTATAAACTCATCATGGGATGAGTTCTCGTTCGTCTTATCGTTATATCTTATAATAATACTAGCTGCGCCCCGCGGTTTCACCCGCGTGGCTCCGCTCCTGTTAGTCTTATAGCGCGATGATAATATCATCGCGCACCTGTAGCCTATAGCAGCCTCGATAAATGGGCTATTTTTTCAAATCGGACCAGTAGTTCCTGAGATTAGCGCGTTCAAACAAACTCATCAGCTTTATAATATTATATTATAGAAAGTATAGATAGATGATGATAATACATAATATTACATAATTATAAAATAAACATTATAATATCAGAAATTTAGAACGGAACGTGTTATCTATTTACGGCCAATGGTTATTTACTTACAATCAATCTGCATAGCAAATTTTATTCAAAACGACTGTGTAGATTTTGCGTGAAATTGCAACAATCACATTCATATCCATTCACTATTTAATATTGTAAACAATATATTTACTTTAATATTATAAAGTTCTATAATATAATGAAATAATCGGATAAGGATCGATTTATTTTTTAAATTTTAAAGGGTATATTCCGTAGCTCATAGAATAGGTTGTAAACTGTTATAAAGGATGTCCTGATTGAAAAGAGTTTTCCAAGCTATTACCTACTTATCTAGTAGTTGTTCAATAAATATATTTAAAACAATTAGGGCCGATTTTTCAATGCTTGGATAAAACTTATCCGTCCAATAAAGTAGTACACGATAATATTAAAATGTCACGTAAACTGTCAAATACGGGCAATAAGAATACGTTTTTAAAATGGTAGTTTTATACATTATTCGACGAATAAGTTTTATCCAAGCATTGAAAAATCGGCCCTTAATCGCAAAAATCGATCGATTGATCGATTGATCGATCGATTTATCTATTGATCGATTATTGATTGATCGATTGATCGATTATTGTTTGATCGATTATTGATTGATTGATTGATCGATCGATTGATTGATTGATTGATTGATCGATCGATCGATTGATTGATTGATTGATCGAATGATTGATTGATTGAATGATCGATTGATTGATAGAATTGATTGAATGATTGATCGATCGATCGATCGTTTGATCGATTGATTGATTGATTGATTGAATGATCGATTGATCGATTGATTGATTGAATGATTGATTGATCGATATATCGATTGATCGATTGATCAATTATTGATTGATCGATTATTGAATGATTGATCGATTGATCGATCGATATATCGATTGATTGATTGAATGATCGATTGATCGATTGATCGATTGATCAATTATTGATTGATCGATTATTGAATGATTGATCGATCGATATATCGATTGATCGATTGATTGATTGAATGATCGATTGATCGATTGATTGATCGATTGATTGATCGATTGATCAATTATTGATTGATTGATCGATTGATCGATTATTGATTGATTGATCGATTATTGATTGATTGATCGATTGATCGATTATTGATTGATTGATCGATTGATCGATCGATTGATCAATTATTGATTGATCGATTATTGATTGATTGATCGATTGATCGATTATTGATTGATTGATCGATTATTGATTGATTGATCGATTATTGATTGATTGATCGATTGATCGATCGATATATCGATTGATCGATTGATTTATCGATTATTGATTGATCGATTATTGATTGATTGATAGAATTGATTGAATGTTTGATCGATTGATTGATTGAATGATCGATTGATCGATTGAACGATGTATCGATTGATCGATCGATACATCGATTGATCGATTGATTTATCGATTATTGATTGATCGATTATTGATTGATTGATAGAATTGATTGAATGGTTGATCGATTGATTGATTGAATGATCGATTGATCGATTGAACGATGTATCGATTGATCGATTGATCAATTATTGATTGATCGATTATTGATTGATTGATCAATTGATCGATTATTGATTGATTGATCGATTATTGATTGATTGATCGATTATTGATTGATTGATCGATTGATCGATCGATATATCGATTGATTGATTGATTGAATGATCGATTGAATGATCGATTGATCGATTGATATATCGATTGATCAAATATTGATTGATCGATTATTGATTGATTGATTGATTGATCGATCGATCGATTAATTGATTGAATGATCGATTGATCGATTGATTGATTGAATGTTCGATTGATCGATGGATTTATCGATTGATCGATTATTGATTGATCGATTGATCGATTATTGATTGATCTATTATCGATTGATTGATCGAATGATTGATCGATTGATCGATCGATATATCGATTGATCGATTATTGATTGATCTATTATTGATTGATTGATCGAATGATTGATCGATTGATCGATCGATCAATCATTCAATAAATAAGTCAACTTTGGATCGTCATTACAGCAGCAGCGTTCCAAATGAATTATATAAAAATAAGGAAAAAAAGTTTCCTCAAAAGACCATAATTATAATACAAGATTGGTCAGAAGTAACTTTTTTGTAAAATGTATAAAAAAAATCTAGGAAATTTTTTTCGTTTCTTATTACTTCTTTAAGTTTCAATTTAGGGCAAAAACATATATGTATAATTGTGGGAAAAAATTTGTATACGATTTGATTTCTTTATGTTTCAAAGGGCCCCCATTTCTTGTGTGCCCAAGGGCCCCGGCAGTGTCTAAGACGGCCCTGGGTCTATGGATTCATAAACGTGACAGTTAATAATAAAAGATGTAATAGGTGGAACGTCTGGTAGAAGACGCATCACTTCCGGGCGGGGTAAGCAGTTCTGGATCCACTTCATCATTGGGAGACTTCAAGGAGACCATTTATATGGAGAAACTAAGATGCCTGGATGATACACATTCGGAACGCCTTGGGTAAGTGCTTAGATTAGTTACAATAACTTAGAATAATTAAATCAACCTGAAGAGTGTAGATGTAGGAGATTTCGGTGTAAATTTTTAGTTTTAAGAATAAAATAGTACATTTGATTAATTAGTAATTTTGTGTTTTGATATTGCATTTTATGTGTTTTAGTCCCATTTTGAAATGAATTGTTATGACTGTATAATTTGTATTACCTACGTTATTGTTTAATGTACCTAAGTAGTGTCTATTTTAGGTAATTTTAATAATTTTTTAATTATACAGTAAGTAATGAATTTACATTTTTTCACTTGCATTTATTTTAGGTGCATCAAATAAATAAATACTCCCAAAAAAGGTATGTAAAGGCTAGGTTCATTTAATAAACAATTTTTTAACTATTCGTATGAATATCTACGTCGAACGTAATGTTAATAAAATTATTAATTCTTTTGTGTCTGCAATTTTATCAAAACCGCTCGTTTATAATATAAATAAAATAGTGAAAACAAAACTTGTCCTCACTATCGCTAAAAAGGGGTTATTTATGAGCATCCCGTTAAAAAGCGATGTTCTACCGCATTCTTGTACCATCATCATGTACTTAAAAATGAATTAAATAAAAATAATAACATTATACATACTAGGAAGTGAATTTTATATTGTTGTAAAAGTTTTACACTACCTCAATATATGTACTAGAAACTCTTTCTGAGAACACTGAATTAAATCTATAATTTATTTCCAAAAAATCTATAAACCAATCCATATTGTCTGTTCTTAGAAAGAAGAATTTAAATATCAAAGTTGAAAATCCTGTTACACCAGTTTTCAAAAATATATTCAGTACAAAATAAATGCGAAAAAAACAATGGAAAAAAATTAAAAAGTGGTTGTTGTTTGTTGAACCTAAACGTGGCTCAACCCATATTATGATGCGCAATATTTCCAACCTATCCTAATTAATTAATATTTTATTTTTATAAATACTGTTTACCTGTTTATCTTTTTTAAAAATATGCTCGTCTATGTACCAGTTATTCCAGTGTGAAGTTTTCGCAACAGGTAATGTTTATTTTCCTTTTCAATCGCTGCGACGCGACGCGCGCCGCGCCGGCGTAATATCTACACATGAGCATAAAAAACTTATTCAAAAACACTTCATTCATAAAAATCTGATTATCGTTTTATCTACTTTTAAAAATAACCTTTCTCATTCATACGAGTACATTATCAATAGAAAGCTTCGGTAGAAAGCACTATATTAACCATAGCCATTTTCAATGTTTTTTTTTTTGGATAGGTACATGGCGCCAAAAATATAAGGAACCTCCTTCAACGTCATATACTATCTATGGTACTTTTTTATACTGTGTTTAAATGGCATAAAAGCATCGAGAGAGCCAATTAATAATTACAAGCGAAGGTAAATCGTGGTAACGAACCCGGATCGCGGGGAACGACCCTACACCTAATAATTATTGGATTACCTTTTATATTCATTGTTTGTAAAAACTTGTCTCAACAACATGCGGATAAAGCGTCTTGAAATAAAATTCACTATTATTATAATGACTTTACTACACAATAAACACGTATTTTGTTGTGAAATGGAGTTTTAGACACAAAGTTACTTTTCCTACCTATTCGGTTTTCAATGTCACTTACATTTTGCACGCCTCATAAGCGAAGCGTTGAGGTGGGTACTACTGTCACTTCGCGCAAAACATCTGATTTTTCAAACTTAAAATGTCTTTATGTATCATACATTGCACTTGTAAGATAATACATACACACACATATTAAGAAAAAACACTATTTTTAACGTTCATGATATTTTTGATGTCATTTTTGTTATTTAAACTAGTTAAAAAACAGTTTAAAAAAGTTCTGTCTTGGACGTCCGTGTGTCTGTATGTGCGGATCCTTTTTCTTGTTAACACGATAGCGACCGAAATACTTTACTAATCGAGTCTTTTTTTAGGGTTCCGTAGCCAAAATGGCAAAAACGGAACCCTTATAGTTTCGTCATGTCCGTCTGTCCGTCTGTCCGTCTGTCCGTCTGTCACAGCCGATTTACTCGGAAACTATAAGTACTACAGTGATGAAATTTGATGGGAATATGTGTTGTATGAACCGCTACAAAAATATGACACTAAATAGTAAAAAAAAGAATTGGGGGTGGGGCCCCCCATACATGTAACTGAGGGATGAAATTTTTTTTTTCGATGTACATACCCGTGTGGGGTATCAATGGAAAGGTCTTTTAAAATGATATAAAGTTTTCTAAAAAACATTTTTCTTAAAGTGAACGGTTTTTGAGATATCAGCTCTCAAAGTCGTAAAAAGTATGTCCCCCCCCCTCTATTTTTATAACTACGGGGTATAAAATTCTAAAAAAAATAGAGGTGATGCATGCTAATTAACTCTTTCAACGATTTTTGGTTTGATCAAAGTATCTCTTATAGTTTTTGAGATAGGTTGATTTAACTGTAATTTATTATATTTGCTGCTACGGAACCCTTTGTGCGCGAGCCCGACTCGCACTTGGCCGGTTTTTTTTCTCTTACGCTTGAGTATGCTCAGGAATAGAACCCTTTCATTTTTCAGGGTCTGATTCGATGTGGTTTAATTGTTATTAAATAAACAAAAATAATAATTAATAAATAATTATTAAAAAAAATTATGAGGCGTGCACTTTTGGATTTTCCAAACTATTTTTTTTTACTTTTTTTTATAGATAGTCTCCAGCTGCGAACACACTCATTATCATAAACAGCGTTCGAGATCATTAAAAATCAACAAATCGTATTTTAATACCTTGCTTATAAAATTATTAGCAAACGACTATTCATTTGCAAATAAGGTGTCCCTTTACACAAATAATTTATGACAAAAATTATTTGGTTTGAATTTTAATAAGCAGATAGGTAGGTACTGCGTAAATTTAAAAGATTTATGAATTGGTAGTTGATGTTAAAGTACGCTAGATATTATTATTTATATTTTATACAATAGAAATAATTTTAACGTTAATTTATTACAGGTGCCGATATGTCTATACTTGCCATTAACGACATTAAATTTATTTTATACCAGCGACCAGCCGTGGCTTTATCCGGGTTGAATAATCTTATCTATTTAATATCTGTAACTGGTCAGCACAGACGGCACAGACCAATAGAATACTTTTTTATTAGTCTGTGCTGGAGATAGACGGCATAATATGCCGTCCTCATTAATTATTATAAAAGGAAAGATCAAACTACGCATGAAGTTTTTTTTTCATTAAACTGTGCCGAACTGGCCATTTTTTAAGATTCAAATATTGTCGTCTATTTATGTCGTTCCAGAATTTGTAATATGTTGTTTATTAT
Organism: Colias eurytheme; assembly: GCF_061535395.1. Taxonomy (NCBI): domain Eukaryota; kingdom Metazoa; phylum Arthropoda; class Insecta; order Lepidoptera; family Pieridae; genus Colias; species Colias eurytheme. The sequence continues at coordinate 11,791,233 of NC_142990.1, forward strand.
TATATTATGTTTATTACATACAAATGGCAGAGACACAAATTGTTATAGTCCTAATTTTCAACATTATTATTGAAGCTTCTAGTACCCATCCTGCCTATTAGAAAGCTATGAAAATATGAATTTAAATCGATACAGTTATGTCCAATCCCATCTCAGCGAAGGAATTCGAATTGTTTGAATATAGATTTTTTTTAATAGATAATGAATGTTACAGGCTAACAGTGGACGAAGTGAACGCGCTGACTAGTCGTATAGAAATGCGTACATCTAACATGGTGAGCGTCGAGCCTGTGTGCGCAGACTGCAAGGCGACCGTCATAGATTGCTATAATAGCGCGAGGGAACCAGATGATGTTGTTAAATGCTGGGATGCTATTGGTTTGTAATCTCTTTTTCTCATGTTTTATAATATTTTACTGGAGATTCACTGTACCTTGCAATAACATTTTTTTTATGAAAAAATAGTTATTGAGTACAAAATTTAATACCCATGACACACACTACTGTTTAGTAATCTATAATTGTGTCTTGCTCGATTTACTTGAAGCATCTAATGATTATTTCAAAGTCCTATTACAAGTATATCTAATAAAACTATGTATTTAAAAAATAAAGGTGCATTCACACAATGCGTGCAAGACGCGGGCGCGGACCGTCTCCGGGCGCGGTCTGAACGCGACGCACGCGAACAAGCACGACGCTCGCGGCACGTGGCGCATGCGCGGGAACACGCGCTCAAGGATCTGTCAGGCGCGCATGGAGACTCGCCGAACATGTGATTTTGGAGGGAAATGCGAAATTATACTGTGATGTGATATACCTACTCTGTGATAAATTAATATAAACTAAAATGTATTTTTTTTTCCACTTCTGCGTCTCTGCGATGACATTTTTGATTACCTACCTTTTGTTGGTTTGAAAAAGTTTTGGTATTTATTAATTTAGACAATCTTAAGAGATGTAAAAATTAATTATTTATTTATGTGAATTCGCTGGCCGTCAAACAGTATTGTTATTTTAAATAAACCATATTATAATTAATCACAACAAAAAATGTACTTACTAAATTTACTAAAGAATACTGCACTATTCTATGTTTGATGAAAAAATATTTGAAATTATGTCGGTTCTATATATTATTATTTCTAACATCCCAAATGACTTCTGTATGTGTAATGAACCTGTCTTCTTTATTATACATATAATTGTATTTTTTTATTAATATATTTTTAATTTGTCATCAATAAGGTTAATTTCCTAATAAAACACACTTGGTATACTTAAATCATTTTAATTTATACTATTTACATAATATCACATTACATTATTCACTTTGATTGTATGGTCGCAGAAAGAAAAATATTTAAATATTTTTTTTTATTATTTTGGTTTTTGATAAATTGATAAAATAATTAATAATAGATCAGACATTCATGCAAATAAACGAATTACTACATGTATAAATCATATTGACTTCATGATTTAACCTGGTTTGAAAAGTTTAAAAACTTCAATGTAAATTGTCTTGTAGATGAAATGTTGTCCATAGTTACGATCATTTACAAAAACACTTTTTAACCACTTAAGCGCGTCACACACGGTGAAGATACTATAATATTTTATCTTAAGATACTGTAATATTTTATATTACAGTATCTTAACGCATCCGGTATCAGCGTTCTGACCATCATTTTTCTTTTTGTCATTGCGTACTAAGACCTCTGTAGAACCGCCATCCTGTTACAAATGACCCGAAATTTTGTGGGTCATTTGTAACAGGATGGCAGTTCTACAGGGGTCTTAGTCTACAGGGGATACTGTAATATAAAATATTACAGTATCTTAAGATAAAATATTATAGCATATTCACCGTGTGTGACGCGCTTAATTCACTCAATTAAACGACACTTTCTTCTTAACATCTTGCACTTTTTTCACATCAATCGGTCTGAAAGGCTTGAGCACGCTAATTTCATCCTTATCGTCATCTGTATGTACAGGTGATTGCTTGTGACTGTTCGCTGTGAGAAGGGCTATTTTCCTCCGCAGTTCTCTAACTTGAGCCGCACTAGCTAGTTGAGCAGCACCTTGGGATAGTACTTCAGCTCGGAGTTTTTCGCATTCCGTCCTGAAATTGTGAATTATAAACATATTTCAATACAATCCATACTTAATATTATAAATGCGAAAGTAACTCTGTCTGTCTGTCTGTTACTCAATCACGCTTTAACTACTGAACCAATTTGCATGAAATTTGGTATAGAGATATTTTGATACCCGAGAAAGGACATAGGCTACTTTTTATCCCGGGAAATAGGATAGGTTTTATCCCGGAAATGCCACGGGAACGCGAACTATGCGGGTTTTTCTATGACTGCGCGGGCGAAGCTGCGGGTGGAAAGCTAGTAGTTCATAAGATAGATGTTCCAAGACATTGGCTTAGTTTTATTTGGTATCTGTTAGAAAAATATAGTCTTAAAAATGTACAGGTAATGTTGCATTCTACAGTTAAATGAATTTTAAAAATCAGCTCAATAGATCCAGAGCCTCTACACAGTCTCATACTGCCAAATTCACAAACTAAACTTCTTTATAATATTAGTACTTCTGTAGAGTAAATAAAATCCTACTAATATTATAAATGCGAAAGTTTGTGAGGATGGCCGATGTATGTAATATTCACATATGTATATGTGAGAGAATCATAACAGAGTAGTTGTTATGTGGCTATACCTTCCTATTATTAATGTACTCTATGGTGTACAACATAATGTCGATATTGAATTGATATGAAATGCATGGAGTTACGGGCCATGCTATGGTTTATATTCCTTGAGTCAGTAGCTCGATGATATAGTCTCGGTACTACCATCGACCGCGCAAGGTGTGCGCACTGAGTCATTATTTAATATTATTTCACATATCTACCTAATTATAATTAATTATGGAGAGTTATTTAAATTCTCCGACATATATTTGTTACTCTTTTACGCAAACACTACGACACTACGATTACAATGAAATTTAGCACACATATAGAGGGTAACTTGGATTAACACATAGGATAGGTTTTATCCCGGAAATCCCACGGGAACGGGAACTATTCGGGATTTTCTTTGAAAACGCGGGCGAAGTCGCGGGCGGCAAGCTAGTAACTACATATAACACACATACTCGTAGGGACTCTAGCTGTTTGATGCGGTCTTCATAACTTACTGAGTAACTCTGTAGAGTAACTACATATAGTATAAAGTCTCACTTCAAATGGTCCAGCACTCCGGGCAGCCAGCCGTTGGCCGCCGGCTCGCACAGCTTGCCGAACCAGCGGCACAGCTCGCGGCGTTGTTTCTCGCACAAAGACTCAAGCTGGGTGATGCGGTCTTCGTAGCTTTCTGGAAATTTAATTGATTGCTTATTAATTCTTCATTCAAAACTTGATACATGTGTGGAATAATAATAATTTATTACAATAATGGTAATAACTCAGGCTCCGGAATCACAGACACAATAGAAAATCTATTGTGTCGTGGACCGATCGGGCCGTTCGGGGCTCAATGGGTTAATAAATGAGATATATTTTGTTTTTTTTTTTAATTGAATGATTTCTATTCACATAGGGTTCTGTATTCTTGTTAAATATAGAAAAAATCAGGATATGTATCAGTACAAAATAACAATTAAACACCATGTGTATAGAAAAGGCAATATTATCAAATTATCAAGTTTTTTTTATAGTATTAACTATGAATAACAATCATAGCAAAAACAATGAATCCCTACATAGTATAAAGCCAAGCCGCGTTTGTATGTGTGTAAGTATGTTTAGATCTTTAAAACTACACCATTTATTTTGATGCAGTTTTTTTATATATTGATTTTAGTAGTTTATGTATCGGTTTTAGAATATAATTTATTAGGTTTTAGACAAAACGGGTGCTAAAAGATAGTTACCAATAAGTTCTCGATCATAATGAGCACTAGCTCCGACCTGCTGCTCCCAGATTGTATTCTTCTCATGGAGTAGAGCCTCAACTTCTGCTTGCTTGTTTGCTAAATCGCGACGTAACTGCAATTTTAATATATAATATTGTATGGGTTCATAAACTTAATAACTTATGTGATGGTTGATCTCTTTCATATAGGTTTTATCAAGTGTATCTATTATCTGTACAGGCTTACATTAATTTCTAATTTAAAAATGTACATATGAGAGAATAGGGAATATGCATAAAATGGCCTAAAATATTTTTTTCTCAAATACTTATCATCGTAATATTATAATGAAAAGTATTTTTTTATTTATTTACTTATCATTTAAACCCCTAAAATAATATTCAAAAAGTGCAAAATAAGGGAGCGAAATTCAAACTTCCAAAACGCGCCTCAACTGGTCGAACGAAATGTGACGTCATCTGATACGACATTGTATCCATTACTCCACAGTAAACACTAAGGTAAACACCAACTGGACGTGTCATGTGACGTCACGCAAAGCGCGCGCAAAATGGCGGCGTTTGAACTGCTAAAATTTTTTAAAATTTTAAATTTCATTTTTAAAAATATCTAGAGTATTTTGAAGCCCATTAATATTTTTTTCTACGTTATAAAATAGTAAACTATTAATTTAAGACAAAAAAGAAAAACATGAATATTCCCCATTATAACAGAGTAGTTGTTAAGTGGCTATACCTTCCTATTACAATGTACTCTATGATGTACAACATAATGTCAATATTGAATTGATATGAAATGCATGGGGTTACGGGCCATGCTATGGTTTATATTTCTTGAGTCAGTAGCTCGATGATATAGTCTTGGTACTACCATCGACCGCGTAAGGTGTGCGCACTGAGTCATTATTTAATATTATTTCACATATCTACCTAATTATAATTAATTATGGAGAGTTATTTAAATTCTCCGACATACATAAAAAAATTGAAATAAAACTTCTTACTCTTGCATTGCTTTGTTTCATTTGAATAAGATTTTTTGCCATTTCCTGTCTCTTGTCTTCTACTTCTGCAAATATTGAGTTTCCCTTAGCAGCTGAAAGAATATAACAAATTAAGTTGAGGTATATTACTGTGTTCTTGAATAGCTTCAATTAAGTTTCTTCACTTATTTATCTCAAAATTTTATTTCAGCGAAGTTTATTCATTACAACAATACAACAAGTACAGTAGAATCCGTTTACTATGACTCCGCCTATATTGACCAACCGGTTATTATGACGTAATTGCACTACGAAGTTTGGTTTTCATATAAAATTCTTTATAAAAAAGTCGGATATATTGACTTCCCTTAGAGTGACATGCCGCTTATTATGACCCATTTTTAATAAATTATGTCTGGTTATAATGACCGAAGTGAATTCATTATCACGATTTGTTAACAGCAATATTGAAAATGATAATTTGAGCATAGGTCTTCTATACACAATAGTATTAGAGACTGTTTTTTACAATAAAATGAAAAAACAAAAGCAGACAAAAATTACAGTGTACTTACAGTAAAAATACACTTGTATGTGTTATTATTATAATCTGCTGATTACGTGCAATTTTGATTTTGATTTAATATGTACCTATATACATATGCAAGTATACTATGTTTCTGTATTAAAATACTTAAATACATACATACATATTTACATAAAAAAGATTTTCCATTTCACATGACGCTTTGTATGACGTCCGCTTATTATGACGTGTTTGTCGATTCCCTTCGATGTCATTATAAACGGATTCCACTGTATTACATTTAACACCCATAAAAAGCTGTTTGCAAATCTCATAGTTAAATAAATCATTAAGGCATGATATTATATTTACTTAAATATAAATTTCTTACCATGTGGTTGCAAGTCCGGTGTATCAACTTGATGCAGCATTGCCCTCGCTTCAGCCAGATCAGCCAACGCCGCAGCTTCCCGTTCCACTACCGATTTTATTTCCTCCCTTCTTATATCAGCAGCTGCTCGCAATTCACCTATTTCCGACACTAATTCCTCAACTTTCATGCGCCATGATGTTATTTCTGCTTTAGCTTGTTCCAGCGCTGCTTTTGCTGATGCAGCTTCAGACGTAACCGATGATAATTTTGAACGAATCTCATCCACTTCTTTGTTATCACGCTCTGGTGACTTACGAGCTACCACTGCTTGTTCCTCTTTTAAACGACGGTTTTCAGCCTCTAATTTTTTTATTTCTAACGCGCTTTGATCCGATATTTGAGAACGTTCAGATCGCAATACGGATATTTCTTCTTGGAGGGTTGATATGCGAGACAAAAGTTCACTCTTGCGTCTGCCCTCCTCCGCCTGATATGTTTCTAGCTCTGTATTTAAATGACTCTGAACATCTAGAGCGGTTTGGTAACTTCGTCTTGTATCATGTAATTCTTGTTTAATTGCCTCAAAATTAGAGGACAAATTGTCGTATTGCTTTTTCAATAAATAATAGCGCTCGTTCAACTCACCGCCAGTTAAATCCTCAGCTTCAGTTATATTAGTTTTATTGCTTATAGTTGAGTAATCCATATTGACTGAATAATTAGTCTTAAAACTGATGAATAATGAAACAAATATGTAAGTTTTAAATTTATTTCTATGTTGAAAAGTTATTTGTTGATACAACTTGGTTGTTGATTTTCAAATTTGATTTTTGAATGAACGTCTTTCATTGACGTTTAAAAAAGATGGCGCCACAGAGTAAATAACAACATAATATGCACTCCTAAATGTAGTCACTAATTTCTTAGAAGTTCATATTTTAGAAATTAAAATCTCCCAGCCTGTACTTCCAGCAGATGATTACAGCAATCGAGCATTAAGTTGGTTTAATGCTCTAAGACAGTAATCGAAAATTTAGAATGTAAATCCTTTGTATATCAGATAATTGAGATTATGAGTATCTATATTAGATTCTGGAGGTTCAGAAATTATCTATGAATTAATTCAAATCGTTTTACATTTTTATAAATCTCGTGGCATCGTTAAGAAGCACAATGCTTATAATATTATATTCAACGAGGAAGGATCTAATACGTCCAATTTATTCAAGGAAATATTATAAGAAGAGGATTGTCGTAGTCTGTGTCTATTAAGAAAATTCGTATTCTTTATTATTCATTTCTTAAATATCTAACTCCTGCTGACAAAATTATCCCGTAAAGGAAGCTTAAATGTAATTACATCTTTTTAAATGTGTTTCTATACCAGCTATAGGCTTCTATTGCTTCTAAATGATTTAGTCAGTCAGAAACTGTAATCTGATTTGCTATATGTTATAAACTATTCCTAAATTTAGTGACCATTCAATTAATTACCAACAAAATCTTTATAAAGATACTTCGATTTGAATTATTTGGTTTTTACCACGTTTTTACACAACGTTCATGGGCGCGCACTGCGCACCTTTATACGATTTGACAAATGACATTTGGATTTTTTAATGATGATAGATATTTGACATTTGTTGACATAATAAAATTTTAAAAGTGCATTTACAATTTGGAAATCAGAATTTTTTAATTCATATCCATGATAATTGATATTTATAAGTATAATTCTGATTAAATTATAAACCATGTCGGCTTCACCTCCTACAAAACCCCCTAGAGGGGTAAAACAGGGCAAAGAAACGGTATGTTTTTTGTGAATTTTCGACTTTCGGTGATACTATTTGCCTATTTATTTGCAATCAAAACTTGGCACGATAACTAATATGAAATCTCTATACGTACTGCAAACCAAGTAGCTCTAATTACCTCGAACTTATGGTACGCTATAGTTTTGGGAACATATTTCTGTGAGCTCTTAACAATGATATGACATATCAACATAATTCTCAGCTGCCGCCCCCCTTTTAAAGTTTATACTATCTTAATAAATAACTGTGAATTCATACAGTAAAGCTATAGGAAGTTATTATATACACTTATAGAAAATATATGTGAATAAAAAAATACTTTCATTTTTTTTTCCTAATTTCCTCTAGATATTAATTTTTATTATCTGCTAGGTGTTCGCCCGGTAGACATTTATCAGTTTCTTTTTTTCTGTCTTTAAGAACCTTCCTTCTTTAAGTGCCTTACCGAAAAGATTAAAATTAAATTACCCAAATTGGTAGAGCAATTCTCAAGTTTTTATCATACAGATTATAATTATTATGTAATGAATAAGAATAAAATCTTAATCTATTATGAACTGTATTTAATTTTTCTAAGTCAAAGTATTAATAAATTTAAAATTTCCAGAGTGGTCTATTGATGTCTGTTATTCGCACATTATCAGCGAGTGAAACAAATGAACAGAGAGAGAAAGAGAGAGCCAAACTAGAGAAGGAATATAAGAAGAGTGATGCAAGGCTTGATGAGCTTGTAGCAGCACACGCTAATGAAATTACTGAGGTTATGCAGGTATGTAGCTTTTAGTTCTGCTAGATAATTACAATATTGGTATCTATGGTTCCTAAATATAATGCATTGACTGTCTAGATTAGTTGATAAGCATGGACTGTGTATATTAATTCAAATTGCCAGACATTTTTATTTTCTGTAAAAACACTCCTTAAGACACAATATTGGATTCTAGACAATACTGTTAAAATAATAATTGAGATAATCGAAACTTCTTGAGGGTCGTTGAGAGCTAAATTTCAAATTCGCGTCATGGCAATACCATCACATTATGTAGCGAGGCGACAATTTTGGTATCTTTGAATCATGCCAAAGAAGTTTCGCTTCTGACACGTGTGCTCGGCACACACGCTCTTTATTCGAAATGTGGAGGTTTTTCGACAGTGAAATTCAAAATAAAAATGGTCTACTGTAAAGAAGACTTACATAAAGATGAAGTGTGAAGAATATACTAAACAAGTTAAGAAATAAATCTGTGGCATCTGGGAGACACCTGTTAACTCCATTTTTGGCAAAATTTTGTTAGATACATGTTTGATAAGTACAGAAAGCGCAGATTTTTTTGATCCAGGCGTGATATCTCTACGTCCACGGGAAGTAAATGAAAAAAAAATGTACACTCCTGTTAAATCCAAAATTTTTTGCTACAATCAAGATATGTTATAATTATCATTAATATATCATAGTAACTTTTGATGCCAAACCTGATAACTAATATAACAAGTACATAAATGTTAATTCCAAGCTTTATGCCTATGGACTAAAACTTGTTAAGTCCCAGTTACCGCGTATGTACCAAAAACATGAGATACCTACATGTTAATTATTGCAACTTATCAGATTTGGATTTATATTTACAATTTGGTATATATAACGGTGACTACTAAATAATTAAAATACAGTGTTATTTTAATGTAAATATCTATTTATTTTCAAAATAACCACCATTTTGCCGATGGGGGATAATTGATGTGGCTCCGGGGTGACTAGGAGAGTAAACTCTATCGTTATGGCGGTTATGAGACTGTTCAATCGGAAAAATTTCTTCATCTGTGAAAAAAATATTTTTCCACGCTTCACCAGCGGAGCGCGCTTTCAGTAAGCGACATATTATTTCAGGAGTATTTTTTTATCTTTATCACCCAACCGCTGCGCTTTTCGCAGCTTGTATGCTGTTAACTTGAGCTCATTTTTAACAACTCGTTGCAACGTTGAATGACTTACACCTAAATCTCGAGCCATTTTTCTTACCTTGGCTTGTGGATTGCGGGTCAATCTTTGTTTGACGATATGTCGAAGCCTAGGCGTCCTCAGAGTTCTTTTTCTGCCTCTTCCCGGACGATCACCAAGATGGCCCAAGCACATTGTATTAAAGTCACAGTATCTTGCACTGCCGCTTACCATATAAGGATATTATTGCAAAAAATTACTAATTTTTAATTTATTCTTTTCACAAATAACTATAAGTTGGCTCCAAATCATGTGAAAATAATAATTAAAAAACAAAAGCAACGCAGCATGTCCCATTTTTTAAATTTATTATTTTCAAATTTGTCAACGTAATTTAGAACCACCCTGTATATTACCTGTTATGTATTGTATTGCATTGGCTCAAAAATCTACCGAAAGCCACCACAAGTTTCTCGTGCCAGGTCACACTCATTTTATTAGAGTGTGACGGTGATCATGCGTTGATAGAAAGATTTGTTAAAGAGTACAACCCGAATATTGCAGTTGAATGTTATAAAAATGACAAGCAAAAATTTCTCGGTGAAATTTATGACACAAACCGAATTTTACGGTTTTTCGAAACTACTATGAATTTTGTCAAAAAAAATATTGACATTTCAAAACAATCTTTTGCTTGGAAAAGTATTTTCTGGCTAAAATTTGAAAAAAAATCAGCGGAAGTAAGTTTTAAGTATTCATTGGAGAAATCAGAGCCTTTTAGGACATTTTCAATGAAAAGAAGAGGAAGGCAAAGTATATTTTGTTTAGAAACATTACTCCCTGAACAGGCATATGTCGGAGGATTGGCGATTGATCCATTAATCCATCAGTCCTCGGAATCACAGACACAATAGAAAATCTATTGTGTCGCGCCCCGATCGGGCCTTACGGTGGTCAATGGGTTAAATCTTTAACCAAAAAGTTTAAAGATTTAATGGATCTTATGCAATTCATTGATCAAATTCGAAAGTGCTACTAAATAGTAGTCTAATTGAATAAATGAATGTTTGAGTTTGAGTTTGAGTTCAATATATCGCGATTTCTATTCTAATTTAAACCAATCAGCTTCTGTTTTGGAAAACTACTCAGATAGCGAAGAAGATTATGATTAGTATCCAAATGAGTGATTCTTTTGTTTTGGTATTTATTTGATATGTGCCTTTATTTAAATTTTTTGTTGCATGTACACTCCTGTTAAGTCCATACTTTTATTAAAATTAGCCATAACAGTGATTCCATTGTGAAATTAACTTATAAATAAAGAAATATAACAAAAATAACGTAAAATTGTTTTAATTAAATGAATAGCAATGAAATAATCATTATTTTTATTTTGCTCATTTTGAGATAAGTCCATTCCACTGCAATATTTTTTTTTGGTTATAATCTGATAAGTCCATAGAAATCTAAATAACAAGACACATAGAAGGGCTATAATGTCATAATTCGTATGAAAACCGCTGTCGCCAAAATCAACACATTCAAACCGAAAGCTAAACAGTACACACAAGTAAACTATGCCTTTTATTGGACAGCTTGATTTAGTGAAAACTAACTTATCTATTAAATTAAGCTTTTGAATATGTATCCTAACGCACGAATTTACGGTTTATTTTAGAATAACATCCCTAAGTATATGAGACTTTTTGCTCCAATACGAACAAACGTGATAATAAGAATGGTCGACTGTGTCATTCATTGTTATTTCGATTACTATGGTGACACTCGTAATACTTGTAAATATTCTATAATTTTAAGGAAAAACGGCATTATTTCTAAAAAAAAATATTTTCCGATGAAATATTATTCCTTTATAAGTATAACTACAACTTGTGGAAGAATTTCCGCAATGGGAATTGCTGAAACACACCATGTATACACTCATACGTCTCCAGAGCAACTGAACAGTGACGAATGCACTGGTGATGTGCAAATCACCTGAGTGGCGACAAGGTCACGCACGCTTACGACTTCTAGTGTCTTGTTATTTAGATTTCTATGGATAAGTCACATTATTCGCTAAACTACTGCGTCAATTTTGTAAACTGTACAAGCAAAAAAAGGGTTAATATATGATATTTCATTATAATATGACATAATTCATTTATATCTTATATCCGATTTTTAGCAGCCAATAATATGTTAAATTGCTTCTCCTGAAAATTTAACTTTTTGGAGTTAACAGGTGTCTCCCAGATACCACAGAAATCTATATATAAGCCAGAGGTTGTGGGTTCGATCCCCACCCGTGGTAAATATTTGTGTGATGAACATAGATGTTTGCTCTGTGTCTGGGTGTTAATTATCTATATAAGTACTTATTTAAAATTATATATTTATCAGCCATCTGGTTTCCATAACACAAGCGAAAGCTTAGTATGGGATCAGATCGTGCCGTGTGTGAAAATTGTCCCGAAATATTTATTTATTTATTTACAATACTGTAAAATCACAGAAATTCAGCGCAGTGGGTGCAGCGCTCAGCGCGTGGGGTCAGCACTGTTCAGCCGCTGAGGCTCGACTATCAGCGTGTAGAGCGTTGTTGCGAGTGCGAAGGGACGACTTGCGGCGTCTGTGGGCGGACGCTCGCACGCATCATCATGCGTTACGGATGTTGACTGATATGTGAGTATTTTATTTATTTATTTCAGTAATTAACAGGTTTTACCCCAAAGCATTACATGTTTAATTTTACACAAAATAGGATACAATTTTCATTAATTTATGGTATTGATTGAAATTAAAAAAAAAATTACTTTGAAAATTCTTCCTGAAGGCGTTCTAATTATATTAAAATGAATCTTATCCTGACATGTCTTGCATGACCTGTACTGGATCTATCAAAATGATAGATACGCTTGAGAAATCTGCGTTATGAAATAAAAATAATAATAAATAATATACTTAGTATGTATAATATGTATCTACAAGTTATAGAGAATGATCTAAAATTTTATGCAAGACAGAAAATAAAGAAAGAAAACATTTATTTTAACACAAGGGAAGTAGCACTCAGCACTATATTATGCTGTACATAATATTCAGTGAAATATCTTTCCTGTACATACAATACAATTGCTATTACATATTTGCAAGTACCTGAAAACTGCATGAATAATTAATGAAATATTAAATTTTAAAAGAAATGCTTAAATTAATTGTTTAAACATATTATAGTATTCAAATATTTGTATACAGTGAACGTGTGGTAGTAAGCGAGCGTGAAGCCCGCGAACTAGCGGCCCGTAAGCGTGTAGTTGGCGCGGCGCATGCTCTACATACTGCTCTAGATACCGCAAGGGAACATCTACCGCACGTGTCTGCGTTGTCTGCTACCACCAAGCATTTAGAGGTAACTCTATAGACTCTACCTGCTATTTTTCTAATCTAGATGCTCTATGAGTCTATATAGTGCTGCAGTACCGCACACACTCTCCGCTACTACCAAGCATTTAGAGGTAACTATAGGCTCTACCTTTTTTTTTTTTTTTTTTATAGTGGGGAAATCTTCCAAAGATACCCACGGCCCCCGGGGAAGGAGCCGTGGGTTATGTCGGATTCTTACCGACTAAAACCCCACTGTGTTCCGTCGAGCCGCTTTAATGATGGGGCCGCGGGTATTTGTTAGAATTCTTCCGCGACCAACTATAGGCTCTACCTGCTCTATGTTGACTCTAGACGCTCCATATAGTGCGGGAGGAACTGCGGCACGTCTCTATCTTGTCTATTAGCTCTATATAATGCGTTCTGTATACTTTAATTATTATTGTAAAGAATTGCCAAGGATAGGACTCTACATCGTCTACTCGCATATTGATTAACATGGCTCTACTTTTTGTAACAGCTCTATTTTGTAGAGTTTTATAGGTAGAGCCATAGAGACTGCTTTCCGAATCGGTGGTAAATGTTAAAAATATGTAATGCCGTTTCAAAAGTGCTTCTAGAAGAAGTCTAATTGAATAAATAAATGTTTGAGTTTGAGTCTAACTACATCATCTAACTGTGAAACAAATCAGTGTCTAGTTTGCAGAGAACTGACCTTGATAGGGTTAACATAAGAAAAAAAAATGATAAAAAGTGTTGTATAAAATTTAATATTTGTTCAATTCATCTTTACAAAATAACAATTTCAGGCTAAAAAAATCGAACTGGTGGACATAATAGTGCGTAACTTGAACGACGCGGTGTACAAAGATGATCGCACGCCGCTCAACAGGCGCGTGTCTGCGAGACGCCGTACTGCGTTGCTGCTTGCTGGTAAGATTCTATATTAAAAACAAAAAAATTGAATATGGGAATGATATTTTTTATTATTAACATGTTGACATAAAAAAATAGGAATTACTTAATTTAACTACATCTATATATATAAAAGAAAGTCGTGTTAGTTACTCCACTTATAACTCTAGAACGGCTGAACCGATTTAGCTGAAAATTGGCAGGGAGGTAGTTTAGAGCCAGAAGAAGGACATAGGATACTAAATATGTACCACGGGCGAAGCCGGGGCGGACCACTAGTATCTTATAAACTGTATAATTTTCATGATTAAATTTTGTCATTTTGGTCCCTATTTGTAGCATATTCTATTTATGTAATCCAAACTTATCTGAATTTTAAGCTGAATTGGAATTTTAAGCTGAATTGATTTGATTTTAAAAGAGCAACTACAGAATTTCTTATCTGCTCTTTTTTTTAGAAATAGCTTTCCGAGTCATTGTGTAGTATTAAATTGTGTATTTTGACGATTCTTAAGGGCTTCTAGATGAAATCAATTTGAATTTATGTTTGTGTTTAAAGACTACCTGCATATTGTTGAAATTTCAAATATTTTCAGAGTTAACAAAAAGCGAGGAGCTCACAGACGCGTATTTACAAGACATAACACCGGAATATGAGGCGTCATTAACTGAAGACGATATGACGTTCGAAACTACAGTGTTGATATCGTTGGAGGCTTTAGGAGTATTGGGACAGTTGAAGGAGGCTACAGAGGTAATATTTCTTGCATGCAATATGGATATTACATTACAAAAAAAAATCATACTGCGTCAAAAACGGGGCCAAATTCAGGTCAGGCATCAAACCGGAAAGGAAGACGCGGGTTCGAATCCCGCCTCGTGATCGTATTTTTATTTTTGATTCTTTTCTTTAAAAAATTATAAAAAAGTCAAATTATAGATGTTACGTTTATAGAACTTAAAAGTGACCATTTAAAGTGGTTAAAATGTATTGTACTGTGGTGATTTAGTGCTTTTTATCATCATATGTGTTTTAATATTATTTTTTTGTTATTGTGATTAAAATTTCATATCAGCTGCTATTTATAATGTCCATCCATATCACCATCATAGTACAGGGTGTCCAGTAAGAGTAGCGGGAGTTTGTTTATTGGATCACAGCGTCAAGTGAAGTATCAGGGGCACGGGGAGGGCAACGTCGCGTGCGTCGTTTCATGGAATTTTATTTACCATAGAGCCGTATCCCGAAACGTATCGCACTTTTTGTGTGCGAGCGTTTATCGCAATAACGATTCCATTGTTACTGCTTTGCGTTTATGTCGCAAAGATAATCGCATACGCACAGCGCCAAGCGATGATGTGATACGAAAGTGGATTAAAATGTTCGTTAATACCGGGTCCACTGTTAAAATTCAAAATAGAGATCCCCAAAGCGTTAGACATGCAGAAACAAGGCCCCTTTTTCCAAGAAAACAGACGTGGGCGAGCAGTTACGATGAATACAGACCGATATTGTGACATGTTAATGCCTTTTTTGGCGCCAGCATTACAAGATTTCCCAGGGTTTAATTCAAGAACATTATTTTCAGCAATATGGAGCCATATGCCACAAGGCAGGGGCATCAATAGAGGCTGTAAACGAATTGTTTCAAAACAAAGTTTTCTCGCGTAGGGGCTCTATTAATTGGCCCTCCAGAAGTCCAGATCTTAGTTCTCTCGACTATTTTTTTATGGGGATATCTTAAGGGTAATGTACACGATAACCACCAACGAATCTGAGTCAATTGAAGGAGAATATCGTGATATTCTCCATCAATTGAGATGAGGGCAATCCCAACTTCGTTTTGTCAACGCGTCGTCGCCAACCTACGTTCAAGGTTAGAGGAGTGCCAGCAGCGTGGTGGTACACCTTTAGATAATGTTATAGTCACCAAATAAATTTCCAAGAAACTGTTTTTGAATTAAAAATAAAGGATATATTTAATTAATTATAATTATCATTTTATTTAACTATCAAATACCCGCTACCCTTACTGGACACCCTGTAGAAAGTTGTACTAAAAATATATGTATACATGTCGGAGAATTTAAATAACTCTCCATAATTAATTATAATTAGGTAGATATGTGAAATAATATTAAATAATGACTCAGTGCGCACACCTTGCGCGGTTGATGGTAGTACCGAGACTATATCATCGAGCTACTGACTCAAGGAATATAAACCATAGCATGGCCCGTAACTCCATGCATTTCATATCAATTCAATATCGACATTATGTTATACACAGTAGAGTACATTATAATAGGAAGGTATAGCCACATAACAACTACTCTGTTATGATTCTCTCACACGGCCATTCTGACAACGAGCGCGTTCTCGCGCGAACAATTCGACAAGTAATTTTGCGAGATTACTTCTGCGTCGTATTTCATTTGTTGTATTCAAACTCTTTTCCCTTCCCGGTTTGTAACTTTACACACCGACTCTCAAATTATTACTCATCATCGTCATCATCGGTGATATCAACAACTGCTACTGTCGCCTAAAGGCGAAGCTTTGAATGTATTGTGTGTGTGTGTATTATATTGTAAGTGTAGAGCTCTGAACAAATACTGGAACTACATGCAGCGCGGAGCCTGAAATGTACTGTAGTCACATCAAGCGCAATGCTTCGCGCAAAATCTGGAACTACATACAGCGCGGAGCCTCATATGTACTGTGACTACAAGGAGCTTGAAGCTACCCACAACAACTGGAACTACATGCAGCGCGGAGCCTGCCATGTACTGTTATCACAACGAGCGCAATGCTACCCATAACATCTGGAACTACATGCAGCGCGGAGCCTGCCATGTACTGTTATCACAAGGAGCGCAATGCTACCCATAACATCTGGAACTACATGCAGCGCGGAGCCTGCCATGTACTGTTATCACAAGGAGCGCAATGCTACCCACAACATCTGGAACTACATGCAGCGCGGAGCCTGCCATGTACTGTTATCACAAGGAGCGCAATGCTACCCACAACATCTGGAACTACATGCAGCGCGGAGCCTGCCATGTACTGTTATCACAAGGAGCGCAATGCTACCCATAACATCTGGAACTACATGCAGCGCGGAGCCTGCCATGTACTGTTATCACAAGGAGCGCAATGCTACCCATAACATCTGGAACTACATGCAGCGCGGAGCCTGCCATGTACTGTTATCACAAGGAGCGCAATGCTACCCATAACATCTGGAACTACATGCAGCGCGGAGCCTGCCATGTACTGTTATCACAAGGAGCGCAATGCTACCCACAACATCTGGAACTACATGCAGCGCGGAGCCTGCCATGTACTGTTATCACAAGGAGCGCAATGCTACCCATAACATCTGGAACTACATGCAGCGCGGAGCCTGCCATGTACTGTTATCACAAGGAGCGCAATGCTACCCATAACATCTGGAACTACATGCAGCGCGGAGCCTGCCATGTACTGTTATCACAAGGAGCGCAATGCTACCCATAACATCTGGAACTACATGCAGCGCGGAGCCTGCCATGTACTGTTATCACAAGGAGCGCAATGCTACCCATAACATCTGGAACTACATGCAGCGCGGAGCCTGCCATGTACTGTTATCACAAGGAGCGCAATGCTACCCATAACATCTGGAACTACATGCAGCGCGGAGCCTGCCATGTACTGTTATCACAAGGAGCGCAATGCTACCCATAACATCTGGAACTACATGCAGCGCGGAGCCTGCCATGTACTGTTATCACAAGGAGCGCAATGCTACCCATAACATCTGGAACTACATGCAGCGCGGAGCCTGCCATGTACTGTTATCACAAGGAGCGCAATGCTACCCATAACATCTGGAACTACATGCAGCGCGGAGCCTGCCATGTACTGTTATCACAAGGAGCGCAATGCTACCCATAACATCTGGAACTACATGCAGCGCGGAGCCTGCCATGTACTGTTATCACAAGGAGCGCAATGCTACCCATAACATCTGGAACTACATGCAGCGCGGAGCCTGCCATGTACTGTTATCACAAGGAGCGCAATGCTACCCATAACATCTGGAACTACATGCAGCGCGGAGCCTGCCATGTACTGTTATCACAAGGAGCGCAATGCTACCCATAACATCTGGAACTACATGCAGCGCGGAGCCTGCCATGTACTGTTATCACAAGGAGCGCAATGCTACCCATAACATCTGGAACTACATGCAGCGCGGAGCCTGCCATGTACTGTTATCACAAGGAGCGCAATGCTACCCATAACATCTGGAACTACATGCAGCGCGGAGCCTGCCATGTACTGTTATCACAAGGAGCGCAATGCTACCCATAACATCTGGAACTACATGCAGCGCGGAGCCTGCCATGTACTGTTATCACAAGGAGCGCAATGCTACCCATAACATCTGGAACTACATGCAGCGCGGAGCCTGCCATGTACTGTTATCACAAGGAGCGCAATGCTACCCATAACATCTGGAACTACATGCAGCGCGGAGCTTCCAATGTACAATATGACATACACGCCTTGCTTTGTCAAACACAGAGCTATTATTGAGCTATTAAAGTGTGGTGTGCATGTGTGTTATGAAACTTTTGTGTATTACTTAGATTAACTATACGGAACTATGTAACAACCGAGGAAGTAAATAGGTAAAAATAATAAAATAAAACAAAAATAAAATTATACGAAGTATTTATTTTTTTACAATACTTTATTTTACAAAACAATGTAAGAAAATCTAGTACAAACTTATAAAGTAAAAATATTTTGCACAATATGCGGCCTTATTGCTACACAGCAATCTCTGCCAGGCAACTTGAAAATTACTGGAAGTAAGGAGTAACTTTTATGGAATACATTTTTATTCATTGGCTCACTTTCCAAATGCTTAGATAAATTTGGAAGTTCTTGACACAAATATGTACTGAGCATGACCTCCAGTTTGAGGCTCGATTCGATACCTCTCGTTATCGCAAAGTTGAGATTATTTTGTATGGACTGGAGAACTTTTCTCCTAACTTAGTAATTTACATCGTATGACACGCCATCAAATCGTCGTCCAGTGACATATCTAGTGTATTTACAGGAATACACAAAACCACCTTGCACTTATACCTTGATGTATGCTAGGTATAATAAGAACACTTTACGGGGCAGATTAACAGCTAATAATTAAATTACGAGGACTGAACCAGGTTCTAAAGTCACACCGACTTCCATCATCCATTTACCACTACCGACGATATCACATTTTCATAGTCTACCTTGAGACAATTCAATAATCATAAATGACCGCCAAAACAAGTAAAATAATATTGATGTTACAATCGGCTTTTCTTTCTTACTAACACAATATCAACATTAAACAGAATGCCTTTTTTTTTTTTTTTTCAATACGATCCTTATAGACGTTCAAATGCTCGTCCATCCTGACTTTTGCGTTATTTCTAATTTCAAACAGGTTAACTTTTAAAGTGTTGACACTCGTACTAAATCATTATAACGTAGTGGTCTTGCAGCCTATAGACAATTGCATTGGGCTGTCGCCTGTGCTGTGCGTTTCTTTCATACAATACAATTCAAAGTAAGTTGAATTTCGCCAATAACTGTAGAATACCATTATCTACGTTCATGATTTTCAGCGATAATGAAACAATGAACTTAAGAACAGACATAAACCTTTTAAAATAACCCGTTAGCGCAACTCATCCCGCTTGTAATTTTGTAAAACTCAAAAGGACACTGTCAACACAAGTTTATGAGTTCGCTACCTGCGAATGACGTAGCTTGATCGGCTACTATTCCTTTCAGCGCCTTAAATAAGATAACAAAAACAAAGCGCTTAACATGCTCTTTTTTTTTTGGAGACACATTTTTAACAGGAGCTAGGTGACAATATTTACCAGTAAATGCGTCAACAACAGCAAGCATTTTTTTATCATATGTGACACCTTAAATTTAAATCAATAATATCATTTTATCGGCTTCAATTACTTTACTTATGTTCGGATCAACAACTTATGTTCGGCTTGTAGTCGTCGCGAATCTTTACTTTTTTTTTTTGCCCAAATTGAACATTATGTGGAGACAACTAGTTTCTACTAATAAAATCTACATGCGGTATTCTTGGATTTGCCTTGCGTAGGTACCGACATCGAAATGAAAAACTTGTATGTAAGCCCATCATCTATGAACACGAGGAGAAAATCTTTTTCTTATGACATGATGCTTTGAGACTATTTCAGTCTGTTAATATTTTAAAATGTTAACACTTAACTGATTATGCTTGAGGTCTTCTTAAATATTTTAACTCTATTTAATAACTATGATAACAACTTTCTGTGTCAGTGATTCTTTGATAATATTCGACTTTTAAGTTGATCATTACTTTCTTGTAGGAAAACTGAACCACTATCAATCTATTGAACAGGAATCTGTGTGTACTTCGACAACGAGATTTGTACGAAGATCGTTAATAAAGAAGCAGAAATCTTTTTTTTTTATCATTCTAAAATATTTCGCGAATTTTAACGTTCTTTTGACAATAATGCTTCAGCAAGAGCCTTTTTTTTTTTTATCTAACAAGTCTACCGTTCGATGTTATGAAACCTTGTGGTGAATACCTATTCAATATTGCAACAGCAATTTGCATTTATTCCAATTAAATGAAAACTCTGCGCATGCGAGACTTTCAATACTCTTTTTAAACAAAAGAATGTAACCTCTTATGATTTTGAAAACTCGAGAACATCGTTGATTATAAAAAGTAGCTATGAAGTCATGTAATTTATCTAGTCCTTGGTTAACAACAAGGGCATTACAAAACCTTATCAATGTTGAAAGAACTGTAGATTGTGCTAGGGTTGTATTCACAGCGGGGGTGGCGGACGTGGTGCGTCGCATTCGGCGGCTGGGTCTGGAGGTGGCGCTGGAAAAGTCAGAGGCTATCTTCTTTCCCGGCCGTCGAAGGCTACACAGCGCCGGATCGGAGATCAGGGTCAGCGGGGTTCCCATCAAGGTTGGATCCACAATGCGGTACCTAGGCATTGTGCTTGACAGCAGATGGAAGTTCGTGGAGCACTTCCGTCGCCTCGCCCCCCGACTTGTAGGGGTGGCTGGGGCACTGGGAAGCTTGCTCCCGAACCTTAGGGGTGCCAGGGGTGGGTGTCGCCGTCTGTACACAGGCGTAATCCGCTCCATGGCCCTCTACGGGGCCCCCATCTGGGCAGACGCCCTAAGCGCCCGTAATAGACCATTCCTGCGGAGACCGCAGCGGGTCATGGCACTTAGGGTAGTGAGGGCGTACCGCACGGTCTCATTCGAGGCAGCGTGCGTGATGGCCGGGACGCCCCCGTGGGAACTGGACGCCGAGATGCTCGCGGACGTGTATCGCCGCGTCTCGGCGTCCAAGTCGCTTGGGTTCAACCCATCTTATGAAGAGGTTGAACAGTGGAGGGCTGAGGCTATCGAACGGCGGTTCCGGGAGTGGGAACGCCGGCTCGAAGAGCCCAGCGCTGGAGAGCGGACGGTCGCAGCAATTCGACCGGTGCTGCGAGAGTGGTGCGACAGGCGGCATGGGGCCATAACCTTCAAACTCAAACTCAAACTCAAACTCAAACATTTATTTATTCAATTAGACTTCTTAAAGAAGCACTTTTGAAACGTCATTACATATTTTAAAATTTACCACCGATTCGGAAAGCAGTATCTACGGAGAAGAACCGGCAAGAAACTCCATAGTTGCTCTTTTAAATCATGTCAGTTTTACAATTTTACAAAATACATATTATGTAACAACATATAAGTATTGTAATAACATGCCAAAGAACTGTCCTGTGGTTTTTACGCGACAACCCTCCATGGGTTTTTATCGTCCATATATTCCTGAATACTGTAGTACGCTCTCTGAACTAGTACATTTTTTATATAAGTTTTAAATTTAGAACTACTAAACTCTTTAATATTATGAGGAATTCTATTGTAAAAGCGTATACCTTGACCCATAAATGAATTTTTAACTTTAGCTAATCGGAAAAATGGCATTTCAATTCTATTTCTGTTCCTTGTGCCATAACAGTGTCTATCTCCTACTCTTGTGTGTAAGTCGGCGTTTTTGTGTACATGCAAAATATTATTAAATATATACTGTGATGGTACAGTAAGGATACCAGTATTCTTAAAGAGATCTCTTAGTGAGTCCCGAGCACGTAAATTATATATAGAACGAATGGCTCTTTTCTGTAAGATAAATATAGTTTCTATATCTGCTGCCCTGCCCCATAGTAGAATTCCATAGGACATAATACTATGAAAGTAGCTGAAATAAACCAATCTAGCTGTATCTTCATCGGTGAGATGCCTTACCTTTCGGACTGCATATGCTGCTGAACTGAGCTTACCTGCAGCGGTGTTGACATGGGCTCCCCACTGTAGTTTCTCGTCCAATGTTAACCCAAGAAATACAGTCGATTCTGTAGGGTGTAATACCTCCCCGTTCAAGGTAATATTTCTGCTTAACTTTTTAACGTTTGGTAGTAAAAATTCAACACAAGTTGTTTTTTTGGCATTTAATAATAAATTATTAGCAGTAAACCAGTCGGATATGTGTAAAAGAGCACTGTTCACTTCGTCAACATTTGGGTCATGCCTATCCACATTAAATATTAATGAGGTATCATCTGCAAACAGAACTATTTCACACCTATCCTGTAAATAATGAGGTAGATCATTGATATATACCAAGAACAAGAAGGGTCCTAAAATAGATCCCTGTGGAACACCAATGTTAATTGACGCACCGCTAGAACGTTCTCCATTAACAACTACAGTTTGTATCCTATCATGCAGGTATGAGGCTATGAGGTTCTGAGCTTGTCCTTTAATCCCATAGTGATTAAGTTTACGCAATAAGGTACAATGTTCAACGCAGTCAAATGCCTTGGAGAGGTCACAAAATATCCCCAAAGCATTTTTTGAGTTTTCCCATGCCTTATATATATGTGTTAGTAGTGCAACTCCAGCATCTGTGGTTGAGCGCCCCTTTGTGAAACCAAACTGTTTGGTGTGCAGCAAATTATTAGATGCAAAGTGACTAGTCAATTGGTTTAATATTAACTTTTCGAATACCTTACTTAATGTTGGTAAAATCGAGATAGGTCTATAGTTGTTACAGTCTTCTTGATCGCCTTTCTTAAATAGAGGTATAACTTTACTAAGCTTTAATAAATTAGGAAATGTACCATAGTCACAACACTTATTAAATATAAAAGCTAAATTGTTCGCAATATTTTCTATTATATTATTAACTAAATTTACGGACATTCCCCAAAGATCACAAGTATTTTTTAAATTTAGTGTCTTAAAGGCTGTAACAATATCATTAGCAGTTACGTGTCGCAATTCAAATAATGTGCTGCACCCCGCAACATGGTCCCTCAAAAAGGTCTCTGCAAGTGCTGAAGACGAATTTAAATTATTAGTAATGCTAGCAGGGACACTACTAAAGAAATCTTCAAATGCAAGCGCAACATCAGCATTTTTGTCAATAACCATGCCATTATTAACAAGTTTTATGGTATTACTTGATTTGCTTTTACCCATTTCACCATTAATAATAGACCAAACTGTTTTAACTTTATTATCGGAGTCGCGTATTTTATCTCTGATATACAAACGCTTCGCAGTAAAACAAACAATTTTAAAAGTTTTTGAGTAATTTCTAACATAACTAAGAAAAGATGGGTCTTTATTATATTGCTTCATACCATATAACTCATAAAGAACGATCCTACACCTATGTATGCTAGGTGTCGCCCATTTACTAAATGGTAAATCCTTGGTAATATTTAAAGATTTAACTTTAAATATTTTTTCAAATTCATTATGCACTAAATTAAAAAGATTTTTAAACATTTCACAAGGATTATTATGACAGGATTGATCATTCAGTACGGGCAGGCTTTTATTAATATTATCTCTAAATTTATTAATGCCTTTTTTAGTTATAGGCCTAACATTAATTCTTTTAAATTCAGGTAAACAATCCCATTCAAAAACTACTTTCTGGCCACAGTGATCCGAAGTGAGTGTATTGAGAATATTTTTCTCTAAACAGTTGCAGTCGCAGTATATATTATCAATACAGGTTGCAGAAGTAGGTGTAATTCGTGTGGGTTCATTAAAAAGTTTATACAGATTAAATGACTGAAACAAATTAACAATTCGTGTTGCCGTTTGTGTTTGTAAAAGTATATCAATATTAAAATCACCACATACTATAACTTTTTTTTTACTCCTACTTAAACGCTTTAATATTTCTTCCATGACTGTCTCAAACATATTATAGTCACTGGAAGGGGGTCTATAAACGCAAACAATAATATAACGCTCCAGCTCCACACAGGACAGTTCAATGGTCCGTTCTACAGAAAGGCTAACAATGTCAGTTCGTTCCTTGCATTTTAAACTATTGTGTACAAAAATAAGAGAACCTCCATGAATAGCGTTTGTTCTAAAGTATATACTTTTTAATTTATAATTATCAATATTTATTAACAACTGACATTGTTTAAGCCAATGTTCTGTTACACAAAATATTTTAATTCTATTATGATTTAAAAATAATTCTATTTCTAATAATTTGCTAGCCAAGCCTTGAATATTTTGATGCACAATAGAAAAAGACTGCTTAGCTGTTGTCTTATAAACTAGTTTAAATCTAGCTTAGGGCTAGATTGTCTGTCAACACTTAAACTAGGTTGATGTATATAATTACTACTACATAAAATTATAGTAGATCCAGGGTC